>NC_057814.1:199245852-199493797 GCF_018294505.1 Triticum aestivum
CGTAGGAGGTCTGTTTCCTCCGTTTTGCGGTACGCCACACTCCTCCCGATCAACAGGACCCCCGTTTCGACCGTAGGAGGTCCGTTTCCTCCGTTTTGCGGTACGCCACACCCCTCCCCATGAACACGACGCATTCCGTTGCCTCCCCATGAACACGACGCATTCCGTTGCCTCCCCATGAACACGACGACGATGCTGTTTCTCCGTTCCGACCCAGCCATGTACACGAGCCCTCGCCGTACGTATGCACGAGTAGGCGTTCGAGACCCTGCCCGTATGTACGCACGTGGCCGTATTTTCTTTCTTGCACCCTGGCCGCTGTACGTATGTGTACATGCTACGTGCGCGCCTCTACTACGACACGTACGCGCCTCTACTACGACATGTGCGCGCCTCTACATCGACCAGTATATATGTACGTACACGTTCGCGACCAGAATGACAACGCTACGTACGCTTCGACCAGGTGGGTCCCGACTGTCAGGCACTTCCTTGCCTGCGAAGATGTAGCTGGTGGGTCCCAGCAGTCAGGGGGGCGAATTGTTTTGGTTTTTTTGCCGGGACGCACTTCCTTGCGTGCGAAGATGTAGCTGGTGGGTCCCAGCAGTCAGGGGGCGAATCGTTTTTTTTTTGCCCGAATGCACTTCCTTGCGTGCGAAGGTGTAGCTGGTGGGTCCCAGCAGTCAGGGGGGAAACGTTTTTTTTCACGAAATACGGTGGCCCGTCCGATGGGTCCCTGCTGTCAGGTGGAGGAATCATTATTTTCCGCGTAATAAGGAGGCACTTCCTTGCTGCCGCCGTGGACCCAGCTGTCAGCCTCTCCACGTACAGTCCACGTCCGATGGAAGTCGTTCCTTGACCACGTTGACCACACCGCGCCGAGAGCACCAGGGCGGTGGACGGCGGCGAGGCCTAGGAAGGGGACGACGCGGAGCCGGTGAAGACGCGGAAGTGGATGCCCACGCGGAGAGGAGTATGAGGGTTCACTCGTTCGGCTGCGGTGTGAGGCTGCCGTGGCCGCAGGGCCTGGCCAGCGGTGGGAATAGTAGGGGGCGGTGAGGCCTCTGCGGCAGCACAGGCGGCCACGGGAGGCAGGAGCAGGCGGCACGACCGGCGCTGCTTTGGGCGGCTGGAGCAAGAAGACCAGAGGTTGAAGAAGCACTACGGCCGTTGGATGGACATCGTACGGTCACTGGAGTTAGAATCGTTCATATTGACTAAGTTGACAAAGCCCTCCGTCCCCGTCAACTTAGTAGGCCCACAAGTCAGCCTCCCACCAAGGTGGGTCCCAGCTAGCAGGGGGTATTCATTTTTTTGTGCGTAATAAGGAGGCACTTCCGGTGGGTCCGAGCTGACAGCGGGGGGAACATTTTTTCGCGAAATACGGTGGCCCGTCCGGTGGGTCCCCGCAGTCAGGGGGGAAACGTTTTTTTTCGTGAAATAAGGTGGCCCGTCCGGTGGGTCCCCCGCTGTCAGGTGGAGGAATAATTATTTTGCGCGTAATAAGGAGGCACTTCCTTGCGGCCGCCGTGGACCCAGCTGTCAGCCTCTTCACGTACAGTACTCTTCCGATGGAAGTCGGTCGTTGACCACGTTGACCACGCCGCGCCGAGAGCACCAGGGCGGTGGACAACGGCGAGGCCTAGGAAGGGGACAACGCGGAGCCAGGGAAGACGCGACAGTGGAAGCCCGCGCGGAGAGGAGTACGAGGGTTCACTGGTTCGGCTTCGGTGTGAGGCTGCCGTCGCCGCAGAATAACAGGGGGTGTGGATGAGTGGAGGGATGGCCTGGCCAGCGGTGGGAGTAGTATGGGGGCGGTGAGGCCTCCGCAGCAGCACAGCCGGCCACGGGAGGCAGGAGCAGGCAGTACGACCGGCGCTGCTTTGGGCGGCTGGACAAAGAAGACCAGAGGTTGAAGAAGCACTACGGTCGTTGGATGGACATCGTACGGTCACTGAAGCTAGAATTGTTTATATTGACTAAGTTGACAAAGCCCTTGGTACGCTCCAACTTAGTAGGCCCACAGGTCAGCCTCCGAAACGGTGCGCCCCAGATGTCAGGGGGAGGAATCATTTTTTGGGCGGCCGAAGCTAAGAATATCCGAGATTGAAGAAGAAGCACGACATCCGTTGGATAGACATCCAACGGCCACTGCTGCTAGAACCGTGTGTTGACTATAATAAGTTGACAAAGCCTTGCATACGCGTCAACTTATTTTTTTAGGGGACGCATCACTTAGTAGGCCCACAAGTGTGTGGCAGAGAACTTATAGCCCATTTGCGTTTTGTAAGAATGTACAACCCATTTTTCAATTCTAATGGAATTTACAACAGTCCATTTACAGTTTGTTAAAAGTACAACCCATTTTCTAGCTAGGACAACGATTAATAATTTCAACCAACCGTTAAAGACAGGATTCAATAAAATTTCCCACATTTTGATGGGATCCGAAATATTTTTATTCCGAAATTTCTAGCCAGATTAAATATAAATTTGTATTACGTAAAAATCCAACGAAACATTGCGCGCGCAACAATGAAAATTTAAGATTTTCAAAATACATAAATAATATTTTATAAACTAATTTCGTGTTTGGTGCATTTTTTTATAGTTACTGCCCAGTTTTTATAATTACATCCCATTTATTATTTTTTAAAGCCCATTTTCCTGTTAAGCCTAATGCATCCCTCCTAGGAAAGATTTGCAGCCCAGCGGGGCGGAGAATAAGAAGTTGACCTTGCCTGGGTATTACTCAAAAAGACGTATAGCTGGGCTAGCCATTTTCATCTTGAAAAAATTAGTATCTGGGCTGGATATCTGGCCTGGGCTAGACGGGCCACAGCCCGCCCAGTTAATACCCTGCTCTCCTCTGAACAACAACGAAATCATCGCCAAGAAAAACTCTGCAGCGCTCACGCCTCAAAAACACAAATACTGCTCGAGCTGCTTGGTCCCAGCTGTCGGCCGCACCTTGTGCAATTCTCTCGTTTATATTGACTACATAGGTTGACAATGGTGTGGGACCGTGATGTCAGGAAACCAGGAGAAAGCAAAAAATTTATAGTTGTACATAATAAGGAGGCACTTGCGTACGTACGGCTATGGCCCTAGTGGGTCCCTAGTGTCATCCAGTCAAAATAAAGTCATCTCCTGAATCCTCATGTTCGTTGACGATGTTCACAATGCTCGGCGCCACGGCGAGCGCAACAACTCGAAGGACAATAGAGAGGGCCTCGCGGGCCCTACGGATGGTCTGATACAGCGCCCGCTGCTCATTCAGGAAGCCAGGATCATCGGACACCTATGAGCACCTTCGAGAAACTAAGACGGCATGAAACGGTAAGGCCGCGCTTGGGAGCTCTGGTTTATTTCAAACCTGTATTAACATACAAGTGTAATTTACTCGTCATCAGAAACAACGCGTAAAATACAGGCGTATTGAAACCGAGGGCCCGAGGTCTGTAAGTAAAACCGGCGGGTTACGCGTGTAATTTGAGAGACCAGTGTATATTTTACGAGCACTGCTATATGGACGACATTACCAGACGATACATGCACGGCGTGTGTATCATGCCATCCATGGGCAAGGCTGAAACAGCAGCGGCCGGATTAGCAATCGTCCGAGTGTCGTTCAGCGTTTTTATCGTGTGTGAAGTACTTCCGATATTTTACTAGTCGAAATCGACCAACCAAGCGCCTTCGCCCGAGACCATCTGCTTTAATTTACAAGCGTTAGTTTACAAGCGGTTTTGGTTGGAAAACGACGATCCAATCACGGCCTAATATCATGAGTTGGTCGGAAGATCATATGGTTTCACGTCTAACCTACCCGACTTGTCGTATAGGCTATGAATGAAACATCAGACGATGAACTTCTTAAGCACGGAAACAACAGAAGAGGATGATCTTCTTAACAAGCAAATCACTGGCATTAGATCGACATGCAAAACAATACGAAGCATTATTCTCAGGAGGCACGGTGAACAGCTCGTGATGCCGCATGCCACAACATTCCAAGCTCAACTTTGCAATCAAACACAAGGCATGGCATTACATAGACAATATTCAGAACAAACTCTTAACACAGGCATATCTCAGCAGAGTAACTATTTACTTCTAAACTGAACACAGGAATAGGAAAAAACACTCGACGCTGCTCACAGCAAGGGCGTCCCACTCAAAAATATCAAATGCATGTCTTCTGGCTAACATCAATGAGCAAATTTTGACAAGGTTTTCCAATTCCAATATATTAAACTAACGTCTTCTTGCTAACATCAATGATTAAACTTTGACAAGCTTTTCCCATTCAAAATATGTAATGCCTATGATCGTGGAGTCCTGTCGTAGCTTCTTTTACTTGTTTGGGCACTTTTTGCCCAGGGCACTCCACGTGTTGTTAAATTGCCAATGGTCTCTGCAGACTAGTCATGTCACCGGTGTCTAATAATACTCTGTAAAGCTTCTCGGTCATTCCTTCTGTAATGTAGCGCAAACAGTGACTGCTTCTTTCTGCAAAGTGGAACGACCAACTAGACCCAGTAATGCAGCAGTTTGCCTTGGACACATTGGCTCCTTTTGTGCAGTTCAACTAAAATCGAAGTCGGAATAAAACCGAGCTTTAATTTTGATATCCCTGTAAGCAACAATAGGTATAAGGGAAACAATTACTGAGAAATAACGGTTGATGACTTGTACTCCCAGAAGAAAAGCATCTACTGATCTACTTTATCTTAATGGGAAACAAAGCAGGAGAGTAGCAATTCTCCATCAGTGTGATTCATTCATATTGACTGAGACATTATCTTAACAATGCCTTGTTTCAACATGTATAAAGAACGACAAAGCAGAAAAGTACCATTCCTAAAACAATGCAACTGATTCATTTTAATAGAGACATTATCTTAACAATACCTTGGTTAAACATGTAGAAAGAACTACAAAGCAGGATAGTACCATTCCTAACAAGTGTTGCAGTTTTGAACTAAGATTCAGTAGTTAATTAATTCTGAGAGTGGCATTGCTTAATTTTACCAGCGGCATTAGAGTAACGAAAAGCATAAACAGTTCCAAGGGAGAGTGGGCGCAACAACAGTATGTGCTTCCATCTACTTATAAAGGGGGTGATGCAGAGTTTGTTGTAACAAAGCAACAAGCATCATGTCTGGGTTGGTCCCATTTTTGTTCACTACTTAATGGGAAAAGACAACAATACAATAGCTTCAATTCAACATTTATTTAAAACAGTACCAATACAAGTAGCACAACATCTCAAAGCACACTGCACAATCATGTGGATGAAGGCCTGTACTGACCTTTCATGAGACGGACAAGATAAAATATGAATCTGCCAACACGAATAGGAAATCCAATCTCGTTTTGTGCAGTTGCACTGAAATCAAGCAAAGTGTTTCGCGTAGCGAAGCAAAATGTCGCAATAGCAAAAAGTTGAATAGATATCCATGTTTAAACAGAGGCAAAAAAGGAATCAATTACTGGCTAATAAAGGAGGATGAAACATGCGGCCACAAAAATGGTAATCCCGCCAATCCCTAACAAGTGTTGCAGTTTAAGATTCAGTAGTTAATTCTAAGAGTGGCATCAATTACTGGCTTATAAAGGGGGTGATGCTGAATTTGTTGTAACAAAGCAACAAGCATCATGTCTGGGTTGGTCCCATTTTTGTTCACTACTTAATGGGAAAAGACAGCAATACAATAGCTTCAATTCAACATTTATTTAAAACAGTACCAAAACAAATAGCACAACATCTCAAAGCACACTGCACATCATGTGGTTGAGACCAAGATTTGAAACAACTCGCCACGAAGACTGGAAACAAATCTCGATCTCCTTTTGTGCAGTTCCACCAAAATTAAGCAAAGTAACCGGTGTGACATTCAAGTTGAACTGCACAAAACACTCTTAAAACATAAGTATTTCGAGTAGCGAAGCAAAACGTCGCAATAGCAACAAGTTGAATCGATAGCCCTGTTTTAACAGAGGCAAAAAAGGAAACAATTACTTGCCGATAAAGGAGGATGAAACAAACGGTGACAGAAAGAAGCATCTAACTTATCTTGGATGGAAAACAAAGTAGGACAGTAGCATTTCTAAAACGGTTGCATTGATTCATATTAACAGAGACATTCTCTTGAAACAACATTCGTTAAAAAATGTAATTTACTTTTAATAGTGGCATTGCTTCAATTTTCCGGCGGCATTCTTAGATTAACAACAGCAAAATAGATGTATGGGACATGCCAGCACCATGTGCGTCCACACGTATAAATGGGTGATGCAGAGTATGTAGCCAAGCAGCATATATGTGTTGGTCCCATATTTGTTCTCTTTGAACCTTCTTCCTATGTGAGGGCAGCAAATCTAGTCCTGCACAAACTACCCGACCCCCAGTTTCTTTCCCTTTTCAACAAAGAGATCGGTTCCTTACAGATGTGTGTACTGGGTTACCCCTTTTTCCCTTTTCGACCTACAAAGCGGCTGGATAGCCAGTCTATACTACTTTCCGCCCCTCCTTTCCTCATTGAACCACGTCCTAGATTCTTGCTCCAGCCCACCGCACACTTCTTTCCTCTTTGAACCAAGACCTAGATTCGACTACAGATCGAAAAAGATCCACATGCAGCTAGAGCAACGACGGTTTCAAAGAAACTTATACCTTAGGGTTGTCGGGATGTGGCAAGGCATGCGGCGGGAGGCCGGATCTGCCCACACTACGTACGACAGCGAGGAAGAAGGGGTCGGTGGCCCTCCCGCACAGGCGCTGGGTGAAAGAGAACAGCGCAGCCAGCAGTGGATTGCCTCCCTCGCCGAAGGCGATAGAGTGAACGCTGCACCTCCTCCCCTTCCCGGTGCGACAGGATACGGACGCCTCCTTCACCAGCTGTGAGGGGGGAGAGAGAGACAAGAGGCCAACGCAGTCTTGTTTAGATCTGGTGAAGAGAGGGTGAGAGACTGTGAATATAGCAAACCCTAGCAAATGAACACTGAGCCTCCAGCGTGTAACATATATGGAGAGGATGAGAGAGCGAGACGCGAGAAACTCTATCAAACAAGAGGCTATAATGGAGTAAAAAAATCTCTCCATATCAGTGGTTTTAAATAGAATACGCGCGTTCCCGGAAAAAAGAAACGAAAACTGGCGGACAATTTTTTAAGGGTCTGTCTAGGACACATCTAGATGTGACATAGAGTTGATGTCCACTCTGTTTGTGGTCTATTTTTTTCCTAGTTTTTTTTGTTTCTTGTTGCTACATTATATACTTGTGGGAGCTTAGATGTGATATCCTTAAATAACATCTAGATGTGAATTAGACAAACTGATTTTCTAACGTACCAAGAAAGAAAACTCGATCAAAAACACGCCCCCGCTTCCAGGTCGCGAGAGTCGTCGCGCACACACACATAGACATAGACATGCATATCCGTGTTTACGTAAAATTCCATTTCCATCTCCATCTCCAATCATATTTGTCCAACTGGCACATTATTTACGTTGTTAATTATATACGCAGCAATATTAACGTACAACATCTCTTATTTGCGCACGTCCGGACCGCTGCCACGGCCGGTCCTGACCAACCCGAACCCTCTTCATCACCCGCGCGTGCTTCCCGCCTGAAACGGTCAGTGCCGCATTCATGCCCGGCCAGAGCGGACGCGACCGCTCACTGGCGCCGGCATTAAAGCGGCGCGCCGGCCGAGAGAGCGTCGCCCGCGGCGCTTCCGGGTGCACGCGGCTGCTCCGCGTTCAAAGGTCGCAATAGCCGGCTACAACATGCATGTAAAAAGTTCTTGGGAGTCTGTGCTACAGCTAGCTGTCCTCCCCCAACTCGTCAATCTCTTCCAGTAGTGCTAGTACTCCCTGGCGCGATCCATCGACAAGCAGGCGGGAAAGTTATCGTATACTCGGTTTGCGGTGAGTGGCATGCCGAGCGACCGTGTGGGGTCGAGCCGTGGAGGAGGATGAGACACGAACACGACCGACGTGATCTAAACGTTGGTTTTGCTCGATGGCGCGATCCAAAACGAAACGTTGGTTTCTCTCCGTTTCCATTTTTTCTCCAGAAAAACAGAAACTTTCCACTCCATTTTCATTCCTATTCCAAGGTTGCCCCGTTACAACATTCCATCAAATACAAAGGAAAACTAACTCGCATGCTGATGCATCTCAATGATTCACAGATCATAGTTACTTCACAACTAAATAAAAAAGTTGTGAGAGCGTGTACGAAAGAAAAACTACTGATGGGGTCACTACGACTTAAACCCTAAACCCTAAACATGATTTAATTTCCTGGCCAGGTAGAACCTGTCGAAGGAAAGACGGCTGGCACCCTCGGATCATACGATGCTTTCTGCAGTTCCACTAAAATCGACCTGAGCATCCCTAATGGCAAAGATATTGAAGAAGTGTGATTAGAATAATAGTACTGGCACTAGTTCATGAGACATAAACTCATCACAAGTAGAAGCCGGTAGAAGTAGCGAAAGATCGACATGGAGATGGAGCTACGGCAGTGGAGCAAGTTGGCTCCAAAAGGAAGATGGACTACCTGGGACGTCGGGCTATAGCTAGAAGGGCGGTTGGGACGCGGCATCGGCCCATACCGCGGTGACCCCCGATTGGGACGCACCGACTATGGGTTTTCTCCCTCGCCGATGTCGACCGCGTCTACGCAGAACATTGTTCCCTTCCCCCAGCTGCGGGACTAGGCCTGTCGTTCTATGCTTGTGAAGAGAGCAACCTAAGCAAGCAGGCTTGTAGCTTAGGCTCCTGCTGGTGTATATATAGTGGTTTTCTTTTTCTCTCCATATCAACCATTTTATATTGCGTACGTGTCATTCAAGAGTGAAATGATGGTTGCTTCTTCCGACTAACTTACTGTGTGATTTGACTGCTCCTTAGTGGCCCCTACATGTACTCCCCCTACGTGTATACAACAGTCACACGTACACATGGACGCAAAAACGCGCGCAACGCCCTAATGCATGCATGTCCGAGCACACGACGGAACACACACGGTCACGCTCAAGTGCTCAACCTACACGTGCATGCACACACATACTCAATCAGGGTGAGCTAGTGACCGTATAAACACCGGAAAATATATATATTGAGCGCAATGAGCGTATTATGAAGTCCACTGACCGTATTTTTACAAATATACAGTGACAGACAGTGTATTTATCTCGTTTGAAATTAAGCCATATTAACCGGAGAGGAGGCAGTATGGACTAGCATTACTTTGCTGTGTCCCGTCAACTTGCCGAACGAGGAGAAGGTTGCAGGACGGGAGAAGCTTGCGCGCGATGGCTCGCAGGACAAGGAGAAACTTTTGACTAATGCAAGCTCTCCCTCGCTCAGGCGGTGGACGTGCAACAGTTAATTCGGTGTCAGATTGCCAGAAGCATACACTATACTACTAGTGTTATTATTGTTCGACTTCCCGAATAGGCGAACAGCCAAGCGCAAAGTTTACTAGTACTACTACTATAGTCTATAAAGGTACGTACTATACTAGTACTAGGAACCGGATGGAGGAGCGTCTGCACTCTTATTATAATTTTAAAATGTGATAAAGCAATCTTCAACACATTTGGTTCTCTTCGAGGGTTCTCGCATGTGATAATGGAAGTTGATTGCATGGAACACTCGCCACAATTCTCGCTTAATTCTGGCTCATATCCTATTACAAATAGTAGCGCTCGGTAATATTTCCTCTTTTTTTTGTTATTCAGCATGTAAATAGGTCAGCAAACCTTGCGGTGCATCTTCGTGCGAACCGTGCTTGCTGCACTTTGAATGTGGCCGAGAGCTGGCTTGATGAAACACCTCGCTTCCTACTTCTTTTTTTGCGGGGTACCTCGCTTCCTAGTGACCAGTGTCTTGGCTGATCGTCCTAAGAATGCTTATATTTGAATAAAGCTCTCTCATTTACCCGCAAAAAAGATTAAGCCATATTAACCGGAAAGGAGGGAGTATGGACTAGCACTACTTTTTGGTGTGTCCCGTCAACTCGCAGAACGAGGAGAAGCTTGTAGGACAAGGTGAAGCTCGCTTACGCCTTTTGACTAATGCAACCTACCCTCGGTGGACATGCATCAATCCATTCGGTGTCAGATTGTCAGAGGCATACACTGTAGTACCCAACATGCGGAGTACCATCATTGTTCGACTTCACGAAGAGGCGAAGAGCCCAGCGCAGTAGTACGAGTAGTACTACTACTAGAACCGCATGGTGGAGCGTCTGTACTCTTTTTTTATCTCTGATAAAGTACACGTTTATTCTGGAGAAGGGCGGAAAACGGCAGCCCAACATGTAATGAATGATATCGATCAACCAACCATGCTCGAATATATCTTGGCCTCCGTGCGAGCCCGTCTGTGTGTTCTCGCTCCTCGTCTCTCTCAAGGAACGGCAGGTTGGCTCTTTGCCGTCAATTGAGATCGGTTTGCTCACACTCCTGTCCCACATGTAAGTGATATGCCAAGAGGAGGTGTGTTGACCGACTGGCCATACGCGTACTTGGTTTTGCACCTTCATACTACTCCTCCCTCCGTCACAGTTTACAGGGCGCGCTTCATTATGATGCATTTCTCTCAATGCATTTCCACCACCAGAGAGACTTTAGACGCGTTTGGTTTAATGCTCAATTAATTAGGGCGTGGTAACCGCAATCAAGTCCACAATTTTCTCTCCATGTATTGTACTACTACGGAGTGGAGTAAGTGCATGCATGTGTGTACCCGGGGTGGAAGCACTGCATGCATGTGTGTACACATTATTCCCTCTGGTAATAGACGCCGTGCTATAACTACCAATGCTATTTTTCAGGCCGATCGCTAGTCGCCTTGGTCCCACAATTTTTTTTCCTTTTTTCTGAAGCGCACTGTATAAACAGTGACGGATGGAGTAGTATGAGCGGATTCAAAGAAGAGCGTATTGATGGTTGCTTCTTCAGAGCAACTTACAGTGGGAAAGGTGGGGCTTATGATTTGACTGCTCATTACTCACTATTAATGCGGCGCAACGACCGGGCTGAGTCTCCCATGCGGTTGTGCACTACCCCCTCGGTTCTTAAATATACTCCGGAGTATTTGTCTTTCTAGAGATTTCAACGAGTGACTACTCAAATATTTGTCTTTTTAGAGATTTTAAATGGACTGGCACATACGGATGTATATAGACATATTTTAGAGTGTAGATTCACTCATTTTGCTCCGTATGTAGTCACTTGTTGAAATCTCTAGAAAGACGAATAGAATATTTAGGAACGGAGGGAGTACACATACGAAGCAAAATGAGTGAATCTACACTCTAAAATATGCCCGTTTGAAATTTGTAAAAAGAAAAATATTTAGGAACGAAGGAGTATAATTTTGTGCATGGCACATGGACCCGGATGATGAAGAGGCTTCTGGCAATGCTATCAAGCTTCCATCATTTTTTTACATAATTGACGTACTATACAAATAATTTTCCAGCGACATGAAATTGTACAATGGTGTGAGCTTTCAGCTTTTGTTTCGCGTGTCTTGCCATCGATGCTCTTTCGGAAACAATAAAAAACTAACTTCCTTGCTAATGCATGTCAATTATTAGCAGATCAGAGCTAATAATTACATCACAACTGAAGACAGAGTTGTGAGAAGGTGTTAAATTAAAATTGATCCATGCTTTCATTGGCAGCAACGTCCCCCCAGCTCTGTCTAAATCAACAAGGCATGTTGGGAAAAAAAGTAGCTGTCTGGAGCATGCAACATTCCGATCATTTTGTGCAGTTCCACTAAAATAGAGCTGAGCATCCCTGTTCCAAAGATATTAAGTGTGATTACGATAATAGAGGACTGCTGATGAAACAATAAACACACAAATAGAAGCCGGTCACCTTTGCAGTCTCTCTTAAGACTAACTAGTTGGAGAAGATTAGGCTCGGAGTTGGATGAGGAGGATAGAGCAAAACCAATCTCCCTTTGTGCAGTCGCACTGAAATGTAGAGACGTTGCCCGTGTGACATTTTAGTACAACTGCACAAAACACTCTTAAGAAAAAAGTGATTTGTGCAGTTCACCAAAAGGTCGCAATAGCAACGAGTAGAAAGAAAACAATTACTGGCCAATAACAGTTGATGACACATGCGACGACAAAAAAGAAGCATATTCCTTGTCCTAAGGGAAGATAACAACACGGTTGTGTTTGTCTAAAACGGTGTGAGGACGAGAATGCAATATGAAAGTATGCCGGACGAGCTACGTTTTCGGCAAAGAACTATGGAAGATCCACATGCAGCAACGTGGGAAGACGGGCAGTGGAGCAAGGCCGGAGGGGATACCTGGAGGTCGTCGGGATGTAAGTAGGTGAGCGGCGGCGGGCGGAATCTGCGAGCAGGTGGCGTAGGCCCTGCCGCGCCGGAGCTTGGTCAGAGAGAACGGCGTGTACCGCAGATCGGGACGTGCTGCCTCGGCGCCGTCAAACGGAGAAACGATGCACTTCCTCCCTTTCCCCCGGCGGACGGGATGCGGCCGGATCAGTGACCAACAGTGAGAGAGAGAGGCCACCGCACTCCCTTTCCCCCGGCGGACGGGATGCGGCCGGATCAGTGACCAACGGTGAGAGAGAGAGAGAGAGGCCACTGCAGCATTGTGTGAGATACTCTGAAGAGCGACAAACCAGGCAGGCAGGCTCCATTGTATATAGTGAGCGGACTACCCTTTTCTCCATAAAAATCGTTTTATATTATGTGTACATGCCATTGAGCGCTATAACTTTATTTAAAAATAACGCGGCAACACGTCAAGTCGAACTTTGTTTCGTGCACGCGTGGTACACGACCTCCCTAGGTGAACAACCGATACAGGCGTTCAAATTAGCATGTGGGCTGCCATTTCGTAAAGAAATGAGCTCCAACGTGTACCCGCGCGGGTGTGGCTGGGCACGAAGTGTGAGTACGTGCACGGTGCACCTATTCTCTTCTTGTATACGTACACCACCTACGTGGGGTTGTGTGAGAGAGATACAAACCTAGAGAGATATAGTGTGTGGGTTCTTGAGAGTTTTTTTGGGGGGTCAATCAAAAAATGTAACATATGCAATGTGTGTGAAATAGAGTCATGGATATAACATATATATAGAGGGGGGCGATCCACGAGAAGAGAGTGGAGGTATCATCGGCTTGAGGTGTCCATAGAATCGAAGAGAGGGATGATGTGTGCGTGTGTGTGCGCGCGCGCGATCGATAAAGAGTGCCATCGAATTTGTGTGTGCCCACGTCAAAGATATAGAGTGGCTGGCCTACTGGAACGTGAGATGGGACATGTGCAGTTTGTCTCTGTGGCATGGATACCTACCTGCAGCGCTCGACTATCGGTGTGTGGTGGGGGAAGAGGGAGGCCCAATTAACTATAGAGGTACAATGGCTGGTATATGTGTGGAGGAGGAGAGAGGCCTACCTCATGTATTAAGGAGATCGATCTGCCTCATGTATTAAGGGAGATCGATCGGCATCCATGCATATGTGCAGGAGAGGAATAAGGTTGGGAGAGAGACAGAGCTAGTGTGTTGGAGGGGGTGGTAGTGGAGTTGCTTCTAACAAATGGTGGGATAGGCTTGCTAGACAAACGGAGGGCACGCCCGCAATATCAATAAGAGAGGAGATGACTGCTTGTTGTCTGTGCACGTGCGTGTGAGAGACGGGTCAGGAGGCATGCACGAATGATGAGGGGGGACGATGTGGCTGTGGTAAGCAAACGTAACTACATAGGAAGATCAATCGCCCTTTGTTAGAGAAAGGAGAGACATAACTTGTGAGGTACGTCGATCGATGGGGGGGTAGTTAAAGTCGATCTAGGTATATGTTGGGAGATCGATCGGTATACATGCATGTGTGTGTTAGAAGCAAATGAGGCACGAGGAGAAGGATAGAGAGAGAGGGATGCATGTAGGAGGTGGTACGAGAGGCATACTATATCGAGGGGGGAGGAGTGTGCGAGTACGAGAATGATGAAAAGAGTGGTGGGAGTGAGGCATGGACGGTGACAAGAGAAGAGGGGAAGCTTGTGTTTGTGCTAGGCACACCTGGCTAGAGAGGCATATCGATCGATGTGTGCCGTAAAGAAGGATCTGGGGGGCCTACACACACCGTGGGTGAACGACCTAAAGTGAAAAGACGAATTTGCGCGATGGAGCTAGAGAATGCTAAGGGAGGGTGAGAGGGATGCGGGCGTGTGCATGCACAAGAGAAAGTTAGCGCTAGCTACAAAGATAAGAGGGTTGTGTGGGTGTAAAAGACGAATAGAGATCATATATACTTCATTATAAAAAGCGAATTCGGATATTTGAAGAATTTATCATAGTGTTTCAAACCGACGCATGTGTGAATATATATAACGGTGATACACATGGTTTGGTTATGAACATGTTATACTACATTTAATATATTTTATCTCTACTCTTATAAAAAACGGAGTTGTTGATGATGGTGTGCCTGCCATCCTGCATTATAGGTCGTCCGATTTATATCTGGCGGATACAAGGAAACTATGATGGTTGAAGTTGGCAACAATCATGATTGTAGATTCTTATTGAAATAGAGAAACGAATTCAAATTTAGTTCGAATTGCAGCGGTAGTATAGACATTTGGAATGCACTAAAATGTTGGTATGAGTAGGTTACATGCATTATACAGCAAGCGGAAAAATGTAATCGGACATAACATGGATTTATACTCCCTCCTTCCATCTATATAGGGCGTAATGAGATTTTTAAGACCGCCTTTGACTATTGACAAGATTAATAGTACATGACATGCACAATGTGAAAATTATATCATTGAAAGAACCTTTCACAGACGAATTTAACGGTGTGCTTTGTGTAAGTTGCATGTCATATATCATTGCTCTAATATTTGGTCAAAGTTAGCATCGAAAAACGCATTAGGCCCTATATAGATGGAAGGAGGGAGTAGCTTTGAATAGCATTTGTATAGTAAAATGGGGCAAGACTCTCTCTTTGTGTGGTGTGAATAGTTTTATTTTTTTCGTTTTCTTTTTGGTTGAGGGAAGTGCGAATTGATTTGGTACGTACAAGTACAATATTACTACACGTTAAGCTTGTCCCTAAAATTCAACCCGCGTCTTGTTATATCCCGAAAATTCAGATATCGTGCTCCCAAAACTGGCACCTTCACAACCCGCGCCTTGCTATCCCGAAATTACAATGCGCGCGAAAACTCCCTCCAGCTGCCAAATCCTGACACGCGAAATCCCCCTTCTAACCCTGAGGCGAAAGGGCCGCTAGTTCAAATCGGTGGGGGGTACTTTTGTAACACACCCTACATTTTGGACAAGCGCGTCCCTAAGTCATGCTTCACCCCCTCCCATCGCCCCCTTTTCGCCATTCGAAATCCCAGGCCGCCATAACCTCTCCGCTCCAGCCGCGAAACCCCACCCTCCTCCGTCCGCCACATCACCGCTGCCCAGCCAGAGCCTCTTCCCCGACGACGTCGTCCACCGCAACAGCTCGACGTCCCTCGTCCACCTCCCCGGATGAGGATCCGTCGTCCATCTCGCCGTCCCGCCGGTTCAGCCGCCCCGTCCTCCACCTCCAAGGAGCTGCTCCAACGATCGCCTCGTCTATCATGGCTGCTCCATCCCCACAGCGCCGCCTTAACCTGCTCCACCGGAACCGCAGCATCCTCACCGACTCCTCGGATGAAGCCAAGGCCTACTCGGCGCCACCAAAGAGGTTGTACACTCATCGCATCACACCTTCTCCTTAACTCGACCTCCCGGCACCGACGGTGCTCCATCCTGCACCCCCATGGAGCGGCTACCTTGAAGCCGGCGCCGTGGGCGACATCTCCACGGCGGCTCTCCCCCAGTGCGAGGCCCCTTCGGCGGCGGCGTCCATACCAGCCGGATCTGCTGCTGCTGCTCCGGCTCTCGCTCGATCGCTCGCTCGCCCAGCTGCTGCTGCTGCTGCTGCTGCTCTCCCCCTCGCTCGTGCTGCTGCTCTGCTCCGATTAAGCCACACTTCAGTCGACTGAATCGACTTTTGGGTCAGTCGATTTTTAGGGGTTGGGGGGGCTTGCCGGAGTTAAGGAAGAACCACCCGCAGCGGGGACGGGGGCTCGCCGGAGAGGTACCCCACTATCTATCTTAGGGTTCAGGGTGGGGCGGGGGACCTAGAGGGCTGGCCGGGGCGGCGGTGGCGAGTTGTTTCGGGGCGGCGAGGCGGCGCTGGGGCCGGCGGTTCGGCCGGTGGTGGTTGGCGGCTCAGGGGTGCAGGTTGAAGATGAACTGCAGGCCCTCCCTAAACTACATGTCAAGTGCCTCTCTGCTACCATTGCGTTCAGTTTCGACAGTAGCATTCAGATTCCACAGTAAATTTCAGTTTCGACAGTTAAGTTCAGAGTCAACAGTTTTTACCTCATCTGTTGTAGTCAGGTGGTTTTTGGTGATGTTAATTTTACATCCATTTTACATCATCTATTGGAGATGCTATTAGAATCCCACTTGAGATTGACGATGTCTGTCTTGTGCTGCTTCAGCCTTGACGTCTTACGGCTCACCGGAGCTGCTCCAACGACAGAACGATCCATCACAACAGAGCAGTGCCCTGGACACCGTCTACAGATTCCTCAGATCTTCCTCCACACCTCCGACAGCCACCTCTGCCTCAACTGCTTCAGCGACCAACCCAATGATGCTGATGTCGACACGGCTACGGCAAAGAGGTTGTACACTTGTTGCATCACTTATTACTATACATTCACGTCGATCCATTAGGGCTATTTTGGTTCAACGGAAAAACGTCGATCCACTGGTTGTTACCATCACTCTAAATTTCTGCATGCTCTCCTTACATAATCTCACCATATTTTTTTCGTATGCATGTCAGATATTGTACACAGTCATGCTGAACATGTAGAGAAAAAGAGAAGAGTTTTGCGCGGCAATACAATGTCATGCAAACATCGCTCCATGGTGGGTTCAATGGCAAACCCTCCCCACCCCTCTCCAGATTGTAATCCAGAGGAAGATATCTGTTCTGAGGCGGATTCAGACGCTGCTGACCACTCCTATTTACCCCCCAAGGTGTTTGCTCTACCTTGGCATGATGATGTTAGTCATATCATGCGTATGTTGCCTTGCAGTGCCTACTTTTGAAATCATATATGTCATCTGCTTAGTTTAGACATGTTCTGTAATGCCACCTGTTTAGTTTCTATATCATATATGGGAATTATGCAGTCTCATGTCTTTTAGCCAGCCATAATATATGTGAAATGTGCAATGCCATCCTGTTTAACCAGGCATTATATATTTGAATGATATCTTGCCCATCCTTTTCTTCATTACATTTCCATTTGTCGACAATGTTTGTACATTAAACTACTCTTCCTGTGAATCAGCCATTTGGGTGGGAGATGGAAAAATCTGGAGTGAAAACAAGGCCTTCAGAGCAGACAGTGCTACCTGTCGAAGCAGATCTCTTGTTGGGTCCCGATAGCTCCTCAGAGATGGATTCAGAGACAGATGACCAGTCCTATTCCCCCACTGAGGTGTATGCTCTAACTTGGCACGGTTATACTGCTCATATCATGCATACGGTGTCTTGCATTGCATAGTTTAGACATCATATACACAATATTCAACACCATGTTCTTAGTTCAGACATCATATCGAATGCCCTCTGTTTAGCATATAAATCACATATGTGAATTAAATGATGTGATCCTGATTACTTAGATAACATGTAGGTGAATTATGTCATGCGATCCTGTTTAGTTATTCATCATATCTTGAATTATGTTATGCTATGCTATCCAGTTTAGATAGACATCATATATGTGAAATTATGTCATGCTATCCGTTTTAGTTAAACAATATACATGTCAACTATTTCATGCCCTCTTTTTTCCACACTATCTATTGCATCTGTCTCTCATACAATGTCTGTACATTCAACTATGTTTCCTGTTTATCAGCCATTTGAATTGGAGCGGGTGATGCCAGTATCTAGCGGACTAAAAACACGGTCTTCAAATAAAACAGTGCTACCTCTCGGTGGAGATAGCACCCCGGTTGTACATGCACAAGAACCAGCCCTACCACACATAACCCAAACTCTCGCAGATTGTACCCCTACTGCGATGGACAGAGAACCAGCTTCACCCAATCTAACCCCAACCCCAGCCGATAGTAACCCAGTTCCTGTTGACACAGCACCATCTCCACCACAGAGCTCCCAAACAAGAGCAGTTAGTAAGGCAGCTCCAGTGCCCAAAGGGCCAGTACTATCACGGCGAACCCCAACTCCACCAGTTAGTACGCCTATTCCTGTGGAGGAAGCACAACCAGCTAGTCGTAGTTTAGCATCTATCGCATTTGATGTTGTTAAATCGTATGTGCGTATCTTCCCATCTTGGAAATATTATACTGAAGATGAAGGAAAATGCCAGTTGCAGGTGTTTGTCCAGGAGTTATGTGTAAGTAATGTTATTCATGGCAATTACTTTGTTTCGTCCCATACATCCTACCTCCATGATGGTTATAATACAACAAATTTTCCCATTTTTCTCTATAGAGAAGGACCGATTTGGAAACTCAGGATGAGGTAACCTGTGCTAATACCTCTGCTATCTTCAAGAATGCTTGGTGGCAGTATCGGAATTACCTGAAGAAAACATACTTCACCGGCAAAGAAACTCATCAAATTCCCTTACGTTCTCCTGAGACACATTTACTGGACGATGACTGGGAACGCCTTGTTCTGTACTGGTCCCGAACCAAGAATGTGGTAAGGTCTATGAGCTCATTTTCTATTTTTAAGTATTATATTCTTGCATCTTACTGTACTCTGTTCATGTAGAACAAGTGCCTAAACCTGAAGAACAACTATTCTAATTTAAGATTCCATTGCTATCATAGTTCAAAAAAGCGTTAGGCGTTAATTATGCGTTTTGCCACCGCCTTGCGCTTTACTGACCAAAGCGCATGCTTATCCGCAGTTATGCATAGATTATGCGTAGTTATGCGCAATGCGTTTTGCCAACGCCTAGAGCCTAGGCGCGCTTAAGCGCTTGCTTAGGCGCACCTTTTTTAATATGATTGCTTTGCTCTTGTATCACTGTATTTACTCATACAAACTTATTTTTAAATTGAAGGATCCAATCGAAACTCCAATTGCACAGCAGGTATGTTCACGCATGTTTCTTTAACAGGTTTGCTCTTATCAATAGCTCTGTTGATTTCAATTTCAATTGTGTATACAGTTGACTTTCATATCATGCACATTACTAGCATCACAACAGAGCCAATAGTGTTGTTGTACATGTAGACCCGTGGTACCCATCTGAAATCTTGTTGTGCCGTGTAGTTTCCCACGCTTTGTATTCTTTCACTGCTGCTTTGTCTTGAACTGATATGATTTGAACCGTGTCTCTATTTTGATTTGGCAAGACAATGCAGTGACCATAGGACATAGATATATGTTTTTTTATGCTTTTATTATGTACTAGTACTTGGCAATAGAAGACTTGGTAGTTTAATCCTGTCCACCTTACTAATGAACTGCTTCACCGAAATGAGTTTCATATACTAGTACATGCTAAACTTGTTATGTGTCTGCTTGTTTCTTCTTTTAGAATGCTGACGGAATATTGGGGAAGAGTGCCTTATTAAGCAATGGTAAAGGAAGTAATGCAGATAAGGTTCAGGATAGTGACACATCCTTGTTGGTCTCCAACAAATCTGATAAAACAGCTAAGGAAGACTATCTTGAAGACAGCGAGACAACCCCAAAGTCCTGTCTTGGTTTAGTGTTCGAGTTACTGGCCACTACCGCTTGCACAAGCTATTCAAACTCACTGTCTGAATCAGTTCGGTTTCTTGAGTCTCAACTACAAGCTGAAAGACATCAATCAGCTGTGCTGCGACAAGAAGCGGAAGGACTGTGGAAGTCCCTGGAGCATTCAGATGCATACTTTCTGGTGCAACAGCAAGCGTTGGAGGATTTTAGCTCCAAACAGGACAAAGCTAATCAGCTTGCTAAGCTTATTGCCAGCATGGTGGATACCCAGGATAACGTTTCTTGAGCTCTTCTGAAGTTGTTTCAGTTATGCTCTTGTTTTGCTGCCGCGTTTATTTGCACTGGTGGCCAATTTTGACGGCCGGTGTATGTAATGTGCTGCTTTGTTCCCTATATTTGCACTGGTGGCGAACTTTGATGCCCAGTGGATGTAATATGTGTAATAGCGGTAATAGGCTAGAGTTAATTGCTTGCTTATTTATTTCCTTATTGTCCTGTTTAGTTGTTTGCTTGTAGTCACTGCAGTTCTTTTTCTGTTTTTTTCTAGTGGCCACAATAGCCTATTTTTGGTAAATAGGCCAAAATAATCATGGCAACACACGGACTGTTGTAACCATGGGCCTCCTACAAGCCGTATGATCCATGGGCCTTCGTCCGGCCGTAGGATCCATCGGCCTTCTATACGGGCCTTAGGGTCCATGGGCCTTCTACGGGCCATAGGGTCCATGGGGCTTCTATGGGCCGTACGATCCATGGGCCTTCTACGGGCCGTACTATCCATGGGCCTCATACGGGCCGTAGGATCCATGGGCCTTCTACGGGGCGTATCATCATTTCGCCAATCATGGGCCATACTATTCGTGGACCATAACGGGTCATTAATAGGCCGTATTTGATAACTCTATGAAAACAGCCCAACGGGTTTTTTGACATGAAAACGACCCAACATATTAACGGTCCGCAAACGGGCCAACTGTAACGACGGGCTGAATTTGGCCCACATGCAGAAAATGACAGTAACGGGCCGTATGTAACCGAATGCTGCAAATGAGCCCAAGAATCAATGGGCCCTGAGAAGGCCGAAAGATAACTTGGGCTGGAAACGGCCCAATGGAATAACGGGCCATTAATAGGTATAAAGTGATACACTATTCATTACGGGCCAGTTTCACCATGGGCCGTTAATGGGCCAGGAGTTACAAAGGTCCTCATATGGGCCGAAAGAAGTCATGGGCCACACATGGGACGGAAGTTAAAACGGGCTGAATCATATTGGACGGCCCAGATGACGCTACTGGGCCTAATTCGGATAGGGCGTAACGGGCCCTGGGTTAGCGGGCTGTAAATGGGCTATATGCGAACAGGCCATTAACAGGCTTTCCGTGGGCCGGCCCGCCACCTTTTGACCAAGTCAAACGGGCCGGCCCGCCACCTTTTGACCAAGTCAAACGGGCCGGCCTTTTCACAGGAATGGGCCTCTGTTGGGCCGTGCCACGTGTCGCCGTATCATAGGCGCCTTCGGTCCAATGAGCGGATGACATCTGTCCCAACGGTGAGCCGACACGTGTTTCCTCCAGCCAATGATGATTTTACACGTGGAAAATCCTCATTGGTCGGGGCTGTTAACGGGTTATCGGATCCAAAACCCGACCTGATAGCTTAACGGCGTTCCGTTACGGTGGATGCCACGTGTCGGTCACCCTTGACGAAAGCACTTCTGTGACGCGTGATTTATCGTCATGGAAGTGGACACTTCCGTGATGATAATTTTGGTAATGTCATGGAACACTTCTACGACAGCACAGGTATGACTATCTTGATTCTGTCATAAAATCGTCATGGATGTACATGCATGACAAAAAACACGACCTACTGTGACAAACACGTATCATCACGGAAGTGTATTTTTTTGTAGTGAGAGAAGCCGCGGATCATCAATTCAACGAGAATGCTCTCTTCATCATCCATGATGCAATTCCATCCGAAGATATTTCGCATTTCCGACCTTTCACCATGGCCAACGAAGCATGGCGCCATGTTGTTTCCATTTACAAGGGAAGCGCAAGCATTCAACGCTCCAGCTATGAAGTGGTGCAAGATGAAGCCGATGAGTTTGCAATGAATGAAGATGAAGAACCTCGTGAGCTTTACCGGAGATTAACCACTCTCGCGGTCTCACTCCGAGATCATGGGAGCAAAGACACGGATGACAATTGGATCAAACGCAAGTTTCTCAAG
The DNA here is from genome assembly GCF_018294505.1 of Triticum aestivum. Taxonomy (NCBI): domain Eukaryota; kingdom Viridiplantae; phylum Streptophyta; class Magnoliopsida; order Poales; family Poaceae; genus Triticum; species Triticum aestivum. The sequence continues at coordinate 199,267,927 of NC_057814.1, forward strand.
GCCATGATGCCTTACCATAAGGCCATGTCCTCCGTCATCCGTCAAAGTCCGGATTTCCACACCTTGTCCTCAAGTGAAGTGTTGGATGAGTTTGTGGCAATGAGGATCTTGGACAAGACCGCCGACAATGCGGTGTTGCGTTCTCAAAGAGCAAAGAAGCCCAACCTTGCCTTGAAGGACAAGGCTAGTGTGGAAGAAGAGGATGAAGAGGAAGAAGAGGAGAGTAACCCGAAAGATATAAAATATGCTTATCATCAGCACATGGCTCTCGCTTCAAGGCAATTTTGGAGAAAGAAGAACTCAAGGCCTAATTTCAACAAGAACAACTCAAGTGGCACCAAGGGCAAGCAACGTGTGAGAACTTGCTATAATTGTGGCAATGTGAGCCATTTTGTTGCGGAGTTCCCATATAAGAAGAGGGAAGACAATGGTGGCAAGTTCATCCGCAAAGACAAGGCCAAGTCCTTCCCCAACAAGAACAACTTCACCAAGAAGACTCCTCCCAAGGGGTTGGTGGCACAAGAAGAGTACAATGAGGATAATGATGAAGACGGTGAGTCGGTTGCCATGGCCGTTGCCATTGTGACAACTCCACGAGTGTCCCTCTTCAACTCACCCAATGAGAACATCACCGCCAAGTGCCTCATGGCTAAAGCCACCAACAAGGTAACCCCCAACATCAAAACTACCATCATTACTAATCCTTCTTTGACAGATTGCATTGATGAAAGTGAGGGGTCTAATGAGGAAGAAAATGAATTTGAGTCTTTTATGAGTAAGCTCAAGGGTAAGTCCAAGAAGCACTTTGTTGCTCTCTTGGAACAACTTGGTGAAGCCAATGACATGATCGAGGCTCACGAAGAAACCATCTCTAAGATGGAGGGGCATAGTCGTGACTATGCCGATGAGATATTGGATCTCTCTAACGCACTTGAGGAAGAGCGCGGTCATCGTTTGGCTCTTGAGGAGTCACACAATGATGGCCATTCTAAATTGAAGAAAGATCTTGATCATGCTCTTGTTGTATCTCGTGTGCTCAATTCCGAGAAGGCCAAACTTGAGGTTGATCTTGGTAGACTCAAGGAGGAGTTTGATATACTTGACAAGGCTCACAAGGCCTTGAAGGGTACTCATGCTAGCCTTAAGGAGTCTCATGATCAACTCCAAGTGAAGCTAACCAAGGAGAAAGCCACCTTTCCTCATATGGTCTTAATTGATAATGCAAATTCTACTAACCCATGTTGTGAGCATGTGCATCTTGTGGAGGAGAATGCAAAGTTGAAGGAGCAACTTGAGAAAGGCCTTGTGTCTTGCATACAAGGTGAGAAGAACCTCAACGACCTTTTGAGCAATCAAAAGGAAGTTGTGGCCAAGGAGGGAATTGGGTTCGCACCCAAGTCCAAGAACAAGAAGAAGAATGACAAGGCCAAATGACCTCTTCCTCTCAAGCAAACTTTTGTGAAGGAGGGAGAGGGTGCTTCTAAGGAGAAGAAGAACAATGTGAAGGGTGGTGGTGTCAAGAAGGGCAATGCCACCCCTTCCAACAAAGCCGGTGACTTTAACCCTTCTTATGTGTTGTGCCATGCTAGTGATGGGCATGTTTATGTTAAATTTGTTGGTTCTCCTTATGAGTACATTGAATGGTCTATTTGCGTTCCTAAGACCCTTGTTACTAACATCAAAGGACCCATTACAAAATGGGTACCTAAAACCAAGCATTGATCTCTTGTAGGTGTTTGCTTCCGGTGGGGGATCATGGTTGCTTGATAGTGGAGCCACAAATCATATGACCGGAAGCAAGGACTTGGTGGTGGACGTGCACAAGATTCCATCTATGCCCACCAATGTTGAGTGGGGTGATTCCTCGTCTTCTAAGGTATTGGGACTCGGCAAGGTTGTCATTTCACATGATCTCACGATCAAGAAGGTCATGCTTGTTGAGTCCCTTGCATACAATTTACTTTCCGTTTGTCAACTTGCACTCATGGGCTTCGCCACTTTCTTTGATATTGATATTGTGGCCCTCTTGTGGAGCAAGACTCTTAAAGTAACCTTTGTTGGGCATGTCGAGAACGGTCTCTATGTGATTAACTTTTCGGAGTGACCCACTAAGACTGCGACATGCCTAATGGCTAAAGTTGACGTGGATGGCTTTGGCATCGCTGTTTAGCCCATGTCAATATGAGATCTTTGCAAAGTCTTCTCAAGGGGGATCATGTCCGTGGACTAACAAATGTTAGTTTTGCCAAAGATCATGCTTGCAGTGCTTGTATCGAAGGAAAGCTACATGAGAAGGCTCACCCTCCCACGACTATCATTTACTCGAAGAGGCCTTTGGAGCTCCTTCACTTGGATCTCTTTGGGCCTCCATCCTTTGATAGTCATGGGGGTAGAAAGTATTGCTTGGTAATTGTGGATGATTATTCAAGATACACTTGGGTATACTTCTTCAAAAGGAAGAATGAGACCCAACAAACCGTCATTGACTTTGCAAATGAAGCTCAACGCCAACACAATGCTAAGATCTTGACGATAAGAAGTGACAACGGCACCGAGTTCAAGAATTACACCTTGGATGAGTTTGTTAGTGATGAGGGGATCAAGCATCAATATTCTTCACCATACACCCCTCAACAAAATGGTGTAGCGGAGAGGAAGAACCAGACGTTGATGGATGCGACAAGGACCATGATGGCAGAGTTCAAGTCTCCATACAACTTTTGGGCCAAAGCCATCAACACCGCATGTCAAGGATCCAATCGGCTCTACCTCCGCAAAGGCTTGATCAAGACTCCATATGAGATACTCATCGGTAACAAACCCAACCTCAAGTACTTCCGAGTGTTCGGGTGTAAGTGTTTCATTCTCAAGAAAGGTGTTCGATTGTCTAAATTTGAGGCTAGAGCTCATGAGGGCATATTTGTTGGTTATGCTACAAACTCTCATGATTACCGTGTCCTCAATAAGTCCACGGGACTTATTGAGGAGACGTGTAACGTGGAGTTTGATGAGAATAACGGCTCCCAAGTGGAGCGAAGTGGTACTTGTGATGTAGGTGATGAAATTCCTCCCGAAGCCATAAGAAGAATGGGTGTTGGTTATATCCTACCCATTGAGGAACCCCTTGTGGCCGAAGGAGAAGGACAATATTCCACTCAAGTGGAACCATCACCAACCCAAGACCCACACGCTTCCGAAGAACAAAGTGGAGGCCCTCAACCAAATGAACAAGATCAAGGGAAAGATCAACCACAAGATGGTGGTGAACCACCAATTAATGCCCAAGGTCAAGTTCTCACCACCAAGCAAGTTCAAGATCAAGAACAAGCTCAAGACGATGCTCAAGATGATCAAGTTTCCGCTCCTCAACTCACTCCGGAGGAGGAATTAGAGCGTCGGGCCGCTAAGATTGCATCCAAGCTCACTACCAAAGATCATCTCATGAAGAATGTGCTTGGAGGCTTAAGAAAGGGGGTAAGCACTCGTAGACAATTAGCAAACTATTGTGAACATCACGCGTCGATATTCAAGAACAAGCAAGATGCTCATGGAATTATCGTTCGCAACAAAACTCGTTTGGTAGCACAAGGCTACTCCCAAGTCGAGGGTATCGACTACGGTGAAACCTTTGCTCCTGTTGCTCGCCTCGAATCTATTCGTTTGTTGATGGCTTATGCTTCTCATCATAACTTCAAGTTGCAACAAATGGATGTGAAGAGTGCTTTTCTTAATGGTCCTATTAATGAGTTGGTGTATGTCAAACAACCCCCCGGGTTCGAGGATCCCTATTTCCCCGATCATGTGTACCAACTCGATAAGGCACTCTATGGCCTTAAACAAGCCCCATGTGCGTGGTATGACCACCTTACCGAGTTGTTGCAAGATCATGGGTTTGAAATTGGGAAAATCGACCCCACTCTTTTTACTAAGAAGGTTAAAGGGGAGTTGTTTGTGTGCCAACTATATTTTGATGATATTATCTTTGGTTCCCCTAACAAAGCTTTCAATGAGTAATTTGCCGCTCTCATGACCTCAGAGTTCAAGATGTCCATGATGTGAGAGTTGAAGTTCTTTATCGGGTTCGAAGTCAAGCAAAGAAGAGAAGGAACCTTCATCAACCAAGCCAAATACACTCAAGACATGCTCAAGAGATTCAAGCTAAGTGATGTCAAGCCGGCTTCCACACCAATGCCCGTCAAATGCCAACTTGACATAGATCCCAATGGTAAAGCTGTGGATCAAAAGGTATATCGCTCCATGATTGGATCCTTGCTTTACCTTTGTGCATCTAGACCGGATATCATGTTGAGTGTGGGAACTTGTGCAAGGTTTCAAGCCACACCTAAGGAAAGCCACTATGTGGCGGTCAAGCGAATCTTTAGATATTTGGCTCATACCCCAAACTTTGGCTTATGGTACCCAAGAGGAGCAAACTTCAACCGTGTGGGCTATTCGGACTCCGAGTGGGCGGGAGACAAAGTGGATAGGAAGTCAACTTCCGAAGGGTGCCAATTCCTTGGTTGCTCTTTGGTGAGTTGGTCTTCTAAGAAGCAAAGTTGTGTGTCTCTCTCATCCACCGAAGCGGAGTATGTGGCCGCTGATAGTTATTGTGCACAACTTCTATGGATGAGGCAAACTTTAACGGATTACGGTGTCATTTGTGACAAAGTGCCTCTTTGGTGTGACAATGAAAGTGCCATCAAGATTTCTCTCAACCCGGTGCAACACTTCAAGACGAAGCATATTGAGATTCGGTATCACTTCATCCGGGATCATATTAGGCGAGGGGAGATCGAGCTCAACTATGTCAACACTCATGATAACCTTGCAGATATCTTCACGAAGCCCTTGGATGAAGCAAGATTTCGCGAGTTAAGGCATGAGCTAAATATCATTGATTCGAGCAATGTGGCTTGAACCCTTGCACACCACACCATACTCATCTTGATATCTTGTTTAGGTGTAGGCATGGACATAGGGGGAGTGTTGTTCTCTCAATGAACTCTCCCTCCCCCCATTATGCATAAATTGATCAACTCTTTAACATTAGCCATTCTTGATGGTATTTGTGCTTCAAAGATGAGTTTTGGTCATGGGCCCAAGGATAATTCTTCGCGGTGCCATACCAATTGACTCAAACATAGGTGGCTTCGGCCACCGCCCTCTCCTCTAGAGAGGTTTTGGTTAGTGTTTGTTCCTTGTTGCCTTTTACCTTCTTGTTGAGCCGTGTTTGTGTTTGTGTTGCCTCGTGTGTGTGTGCGTTTGCGTGTCCGGTCGCTTGAAGGCTGTTGTGCAAAGGCCGTGTTTCTCTGTTTTGTCGAAACGTGCACTTTCGTGGGCTTACGGTACTACCTTGGCAAGCCACGGTACTACCGCCGGAGATAAGTACAGCACTACCGCTACCAGCACGGCAGTAATTTCTTACTACCCTGGAAGAGCGGCACTACCGCCCTGCGTGTGGTACTTCCGCCCAGGTGGTACTACCGCGATGACCCGCGGTACTACCGCGCCGTCGGGAGCGGGTGGGGTTCAAGAGCGGGCAGGGGGAGTTCCAACTCCCCCATACCCATTCAACTCAGTTTCCCCCACTTCGTCTCTCTCTCTCCTTCCCAAGAACGGCGCCGGAGGACCTCATCGGATCTCCGTCTCCGGCCGCTCTCCTCGTATTCCGACCGGTGGGATCGATCCCCACCTCACCCTCTTGCCATGAACAAGGTTTCTCCCCAAATCCCTCTCTCTTTGCTTCGTAGTTTTGCTTCTAGGTTTTGGGGAGATGCATGTTGTTCTTGAGATTTTAGGCCAAATCTTTGCAAGAGAAGGATGTAGGAGAGTAGTAGTGCAGTAGAGATGCTATTTGGTATGTTGCCACACGGTATTTCCGATCAACCGTAGTACTGATCCAAAGTTGCGGATGTGCCTAGATCCGTTTCGTGCGGATTTGATTCCGAGCGGTACTACCGCACCTCCCGTGCGGTACTACCGCTCTGGTCGCATCCGCCTCGCGCAGTACTACCGCTCGAGGTGCGGTACTACTGTGCCATCCCGACGCGGTACTACCGCGGCTAGAGCAGCAGTAAACTTTTACTTCCGCTTAGTGGTGAGGTACTACCGTTCACTTCGAAACTACCTTGTGGCGACTACCCAATCTTATTTCCACGTGTTTCTTTTGTTTTGGCTGTGATCTTTGCATTGATCCTTCTCGCTTCTCTCGTGTGTTCTTGTGTTGTGTGTCATAGGTGGTGGCTCCAATGTCCGTCGCTCGAACCCAAGCCGCGACACGAGCTCCAAGCGTCTTTGCAATCAAGAAGCTGCGGAGGGCTCCAATGCCCAACAACGCAGTGTCAAGAAGACTGCCAACAGGTACAAGGAGCCAGTTCAGGGCATGGATGAGATGCCTCTATCTGAGTTCATCATTCGTAGGAGGATCAATCCCTATGTGAATCCTCGTGAGAATGTCAGAGGAAATGAGTTGTTCTGGACCAAGCAGTAGCATCTCATATACATCGATGTGATCAAGTCCAAGCACAACCTCTATGTTCCAATGCAGTGGATTGATATGAATCATCTGAGGAAGGACCAAAACTACTTTGCTGAGGCACTGGACTTGGTGGAGCAGTTTGGCATTGAATACTTCATCATGTTCCATATGGACTTTGACCCAGAGCTAGTGGCGCAGTTCTTTGCCTCTGTCCACTTTCACACGGATGGGGAGCGGACTATGTCTTGGATGACCAATGGGAAGAAGTTGTTTGCTACTTGGAAAGAATTCATGACGCTACTGCATGTCCGTGATGAGGGGCCCGATGTGCCCGTTGGCGCCCGCCCTCACGGCAACGCTGAGACCGCCAACAAGGACAAGCTTATGCCGTTTCTTGTGGAGAAGAAGCTTCCCAATGGCACTCAGTCTTGGGTGCTCAACCCCTTCCTAGATTTCATGCACCGAATCTTCCGCAACACTCTTTTTCCACGCGTCGGTGACAAAGATAAGGTGCATGATTATCTCGTGGATATGATGCTTCTATGTGAGGAGGCGCGTCTTCATGCTGCCCAACCTCTGGACATATCTCATATCATGTGGAATGAGCTTAGGTTTGCGGTCTACAATCGCAAAGTTCCCATCTATGGTCCATACCTGCACCTTCTGATCTCGAAGACTTGGGACAAGATGTTTCCGGAGGAAGACTTTTCTGATCCAAACTGGATCCGCCACGAGCCTATCAAGCTACGTCAGAAGAACAAGTGGGCAAATACCACTACCAAGGCTGAGGCTAATGCTGAGAGGATGAATGTGGATGAGGACGAGGTTGAGGAGGAGGAGGAGGCTGAGGACAGTTCTGCTGGGTATGCTCCTCCATCTACTGAGCCCTCTTGGGCTAAGAAGCTGAAGGCAAAGATGAAGACCATGTTCTGTATGCAAGCCAAGGGGCAGTACTGGACCCATGTTGCTTCCAAAGAGAGTCGCCAGCGTGACAAGATGATCTTGAGGACATTCGGCGAGATCGTAGAGAGCGGGTCAGAGGTGAACATCACTCCGGAGGCTGAATGGTTAGCCAAGCAGGGCTATCAGTGGACCGAGTCAGAGGAGGAGACCATCCCAGCTGTCGAGTCCGATGAGGAGCGTGCTGAGTGATCTCTGCAGAGGATGCTACCACCTGTGTCGTAGGTGTCCTCTCTACCTTTTTGGTGTCTCGATGCCAAAGGGGGAGAGAGCGTCGGATTTGCTTTCGGGTCTCTTTGTGTTCATTTCGTTGGACCTTTGTTTGTGTTGCTTTGGTTTGGTTTGTGCTCGTGAGACCTGGTACCCCATCATATGGTGTAAGACATATGCGCTCTAGCTTATTTTATTGTCTTTCATGCTTAGTAGCCCGTGAGCCTATGCTATCTTGTGCCCATTACTTTATGCTCATATTCATTGCCTTGACTCCTTGCTTACTGTTAGTTATATTGTTGCAAGATATGCCTCGTCTATAAAATATAGGGGGAGTGTTGATCCTAGTATGTGTGTCGTGCAGTCCAAAGCATTTATATAGAGTGCACACATCTAGGAGGAGCCTGTCTATATTTTGTAGATGGTGGGTTTGCTTATATTCATTTGTGTACTCTTATGTGCAAATCCCGTATTGTCATCAGTCCAACAAAAAGGGGGAGATTGTAAGGGCATATTTCACCCCATGTGGTTTTGGTGATTGATGACAATGCTTTTGCGGACTAATCGTGTGCATTGAGCATTTCAGATATCTCATGTTTAGGCACAAGACGATTCGTTGCCCCTCGGAGTTAGTGAAGACGGAGTTTTCCCTCATTTTTCGGTGGATTTGAGTCGTGGGGAAGCCGTACTATTAAGAGGGGTCCGCTTTGGAAAGGTTTGGGTGGAATCATAACGTACACGCCTGTTCCTTTTGCACCACCTTTCCTTTGCCTCTTTGGAGCAACCACCGTTTATCCGTGTCTCTGCAAAATGAAGGACTCCTAGTGATTGTTGTGTTGTGGCATGCGGTAGTACTGCTCATGGGAGCAGTAGTACCACAGGCCCACGTTAGTACCGGCCGGGGATGCGGTAGTATCGTAGGCTCTTGCGGTAGTACCGCTCCCCGGGCGCGGTAATACCGTGGCCTCGGGCCGGGCATAGCAGCACGAGCGGAAGTAGGGGAAGATGTAATTTTTTACATCCGCGCCCTACGCGGTAGTACCGCTCCCTGTATGCGGTAGTACCGTGTCAGATTTTTGCACAGATTGAAACTCAGCGGAAGTAGCCACGGATGTATTTTTATTCGTCCGTGCCTTCCCAGCCCAGACAAACCCTGCCTTGCGGTAGTACCGCTCCAGCGGTTCTACCGCTCTTTGCTTCAACGCAACAGGGTTGGTCTAGCTCCTGCCGTGCAAGCGGTAGTACCGTAGTGCCCCGCGGTAGTACCGCAGGCCCTTGCGGTAGTACCGCATGTCTGGTGCGGTAGTACCGCATGTCGCGGGCTGGGTAAGTGGGTAACGGTTGGATTTATCCTATCACTATATAAAGGGAGTCTTCTTCTCCAAGTTGACTACCTCTTCCATCCCTAAGCTCCATTTTTGCCCGATCTCTCTCCCTAGCCAATCAAACTTGTTGACTCTCTAGGGATTGGTTGAGAAGGCCTCGATCTACACCCACCAAGAGAAATTTGATTCCCCCCACTAATCCCTTGCGAATCTTGTTACTCTTGGGTGTTTGAGCACCCTAGACGGTTGAGGTCACCGCGGAGCCATAGTCCATTGTGGTGAAGCTTCATGGTGTTGTTGGGAGCCTCCAATTAAGTTGTGGAGATTGCCCCAACCTTGTTTGTAAAGGTTTGGTCGCCACCTCCAAGGGCACCAATAGTGGAATCACGGCATCTCGCATTGTGTGAGGGCATGAGGAGAATACGGTGGCCCTAGTGGCTTCTTGGGGGGCATTGTGCCTCCACACCGCTCCAACGGAGACATACTTCCTCTCAAAGGGAAGGAACTTCGGTAACACATCCTCGTCTCCATCGACTCCACTTTTGGTTATCTCTCACCTTTACTCGTGCAAGCTCATTTTCTGTTATATCCCTCGCTTGCTTGTGTGCTTGTTGTTGTTGCATCATATAGGTTGCTCACCTAGTTGCATATCTAGACAACCTACTTTGATGCAAAGTTTAATTTGGTAAAGAAAAGTTAAAAATTGTTAGTTGCCTATTCACCCCCCCCCCTCTAGTCAACTATATCGATCCTTTCAAGTGCTCTTTGCTTGTTACCCACAAAGATGATATCCTTCATCAGTTCACCTTGGTTGCGTTGGAGACGCAGTCATCTTTCACATAGTGCAATTTTATCACACAATTGGCTATGAGCCAAATGTTTCCTCGAGGAAGGATCGACGTTGGTACTAAGAGCATAAGTTTTGTATTGATTTATAAGCCTTCTCACAACTTTGTCTTCAGCTCCCCTGTAATTTTATTTGTCCAGCTAGTAACTTTGATTAAAAAATGGTGTGGACTAGAAACCCGGATAGACGTAGTAGCCCTCCATTTTTATTTACTCTGCATATTAGATTTTACTGAAGTCAAACTTTGTAAAGTTTGACCAAGTTTAGGCCGAACACAACAAACCATAATTATTGAGAGAGGGCAAACTGTACATACTCTCAAACCTTTCCGATAATTGAAATTAAAATTCTTTATTTGTACACACTCTCACATGTTTCCGATAATTTGGCGCATGTGTGGTTGTTCACTTAAGGGAGGGTAGTGTACGGCACGTGAAGGACAGGAAGTGCGACCAGGACGCGTGGATCGTTAGTTCATCGGAAGTAGTACTTTTCTTCACCGGTACGTTAAATAAAGAGTTTCGTTTCGTACTAACACAATTTAAAACGATTGTTATGGAGAGAATAAGAAAACCACTCCACTATATATTAGTAGTATACACAAGTACTATATGGACGCTGCTTCATTGACTCAGTGCACCTGCCTTTGGGTGTATGACAGGTGGGCCCAAAATGTGGCTGGCCCACCTGTCATACAGCCAAAGGCAGGTGCAGTTAAGGCACCAGAGCTCAGTCCGTACTACAGTATATATGTAGTCCTATATAAGCTGGAACCTCAGCACTTGTTCGCTAGGGTTTGCACTCTCCACACTCTCGCCGCAATACATATATATATACACGCTGGAGGCTCAGCGTTCCTTTGCTAGGGTTTGCTATATTCACAGTCTCTCACCCTCTTCACCAGATCTAAACAAGATTGTGTTGGCCTCTGTCTCTCCCCCCCCTCACAGCTGGTGAAGGAGGCGTCCGGATCCCGTCGCATCGGGAAGGGGAGGAGGTGCAGCGTTCAATCTATCGCCTTCGGCGAGGGAGGTAATCCACTGTCGGCTGCGTTGTTCTCTTTCACCCAGCGCCTGTGCGAGAGGGCCACCGACCCCTTCTTCCTCGCTACCGTATGTAGTGTGGGCAGATCCGGCCTCCTGCCGCATGCCTAGCCACATCCCGACGACCCTAAGGTATAAGTTTTCTTTGAAACTGTCATTGCTCTAGCTGCATGCGGATCTTTTTAGATTATGTAGTCGAATATAGGTCTTGGTTCAAAGAGGAAAGAAGGGTGGGGTGGAGGATGAATCTAGGACGTGGTTCAATGAGGAAAGAAGGGAGGGAAAGTAGTATAGACTGGCTATCTAGCCGCTTTGTTGGTCGAAAAGGGAAAAAGGGGGTAACCCAGTACACACATCTGTAAGGAACCGATCTCTTTGTTGAAAAAGGAAAGAAATTGGGGGGTCGGGTAGTTTGTGCAGGACTAGATTTGCTACCCTCACATAGGAAAAAGGTTAAAAGAGAAAAAATATGGGACCAACGCAGATATGCTGCTTGGCAACATACTCTGCATCACCCATTTATACGTGTGGACGCACATGGTGTTGGCATGTCACATGTCCCATACAACTATTTTGCTGTTGTTAATCTAAGCCGCTGGAAAATTGAAGCAATGCCACTGTTAAAAGTAAATTACATTTTTAACGAATGTTGTTTTAAGAGAATGTCTCTGTTAGTATGAATCAATGCAACCGTTTTAGGAATGCTACTGTCCTACTTTGTTTTCCATCAAGATAAGTTAGATGTTTCTTTTTGTCGCCGTTTGTTTCATCCTCCTTTATTGGCCAGTAATTGTTTCCTTTTTTGCCTCTGTTAAAATAGGGATATCTATTCAACTGTTGCTATAGCGAACTCAAATGTCAAACCGACAACTTTGCTTGATTTCAGTGCAACTGCACAAAACAAGATTGGATTTCCTATGCGTGTTGGTAGATTCGTATTTTATCTTGTCTGTCTCATGAAAGGTCAGTATAGGCCTTCATCCACATGATTGTGCAGTGTGCTTTGAGATGTTGTGCTACTTGTATTGGCACTGTTTTAAATAAATGTTGAATTGAAGCCATTGGATTGCTCTCTTTTCCCATTAAGTAGTGAACAAAAATGGGACCAACCCAGACATGATGCTTGTTGCTTTGTTACAACAAACTATGCATCACCCCCTTTATAAGTATATGGAAGCACATAGTGTTGTTGCGCCCACTCTCCCCTGGAACTGTTTATGCTTTTTGTTAATCTAATGCCGCTGGTAAAATTAAGCAATGCCACTCTCAGAATTAACTACTAAATCTTAGTTCAAAACTGCAACACTTGTTAGGGATTGGCGGGATTACCATTTTTGTGCCCACATGTTTCATCCTCCTTTATTGGCCAGTAATTGATTCCTTTTTTGCCTCTGTTAAAACAGGGACATCTATTCAACTTGTTGCTATTGCGACATTTTTCTTCGCTACGCGAAACACTTTTGTTTTAAGAGTGTTTTGTGCAGTTCAACTTGAATGTCACACCGGTGACTTTGCTGAATTTTGGTGGAACTACACAAAAGGAGATCGGATTTTCATATATGTGTTGGGATTTCTTTCAAGTCCTCCTCGCGAGTTGTTTCAAATCTTGGTCAAGAAAGGTCAGCACCGACTTTCATCCACATGATGCTGCAGTGTGCTCTGAGATGTTGTGCTGCTTGTATTGGTACTGTTTTGGATAAATGTTGAATTGAAGTTATTGAACTGATGTCTTTTACCATTAAGTGGGGAAAATTGTTCCAACCCAGACATGATGCTTGTTTCTTTGTTACAACAAAACTCTGCATCACCCCCTTTATAAGTAGATGGAAGCACATGCTGTTGTTGCGCCCACTCTCCCCTGGAACTGTTTATGCTTTTTGTTAATCTAATGCTGCTAGTAAAATTAAGCAATGCCACTCTCAGAATTAACTACTGAATCTTAGTTCAAAACTGCAACACTTGTTAGGGATTGGCAGGATTACCATTTTTGTGGCTGCATGTTTCATCCTCCTTTATTGGCCAGTAATTGATTCCTTTTTTGCCTCCGTTAAAACAGGGATATCTATTCAACTTGTTGCTATTGCGACATTTTGCTTCGCTTAATTTTGGTGGAACTACACAAAAGGAGACCGGATTTCCATATATGTGTTGAGATCGCTTTCAGGTCTTCCTCACGAGTTGTTTCAAATCTTAGTCTTGAAAGGTCAGTACCGACTTTCCTCAGAATTAACTACTGAATCTTAGTTCAAAACTGCAACACTTGTTAGGGATCGGCAGGAGTACCATTTCTATTAGGGATCGGCCGGAGTACATGTTTAAGAAATGTATTGTTCAGATAATGTCTTTGTTATTATATATCAGTTACAGTGTTTTATAAATGGTACTATCCTGCTTTGTAGTTCTTTCTACATGTTTAACCAAGGTATTGTTAAGATAATGTCTCTGTTAAAATGAATCAGTTGCATTGTTTTAGGAATGGTACTTTTCTGCTTTGTCGTTCTTCATACATGTTGAAACAAGGCATTATTAAGATAATGTCTCAGTTAATATGAATGAATGACACTGATTGAGAATTGCTACTCTCCTGCTTTGTTTCCCATTAAGATAAGGTAGATCAGTAGATGTTTTTCTTCTGGGAGTACAAGTCATAAACCGTTATTTCTCAGTAATTGTTTCCCTTATACCTATTGTTTCTTACAGGGATAACAAAATTAAAGCTCGGTTTTATTCCGACTTTGATTTTAGTTGAACTGCACAAAGGGAGCCAATGTGTCTAAGGCAAACTGCTGCATTAGTGGGTCCCAGTTGGTCTTACCACTTTGCAGAAAGAAGCAGTCACTGTTTGCGCTACATTACAGAAGGAATGATCGAGAAGCTTTACAGAGTATTAGTAGACGCTGGTGACATGACTAGTCTGCAGAGAGCATAGGCAAATCTACAACACATGGAGTGCACTAGGCAAAAAGTGCCCAAACAAGTACAAGAGGCCAGGACAGGACTCCAAGTCTGTCAATGTCATTCTAAGCAACAATGATGGGGCATCTGGGTATGGTAATCTGTTTACCGTACTTTCAGTTTGTTAGTCCACCGATTGGTGGGTTGACACTGGGGCCAATATTCATGTGTGTGCTGATGTGTCTTTGTTTTCTTGCAACATATAAATACAAAATCCACAGGGATGCTCAGGTTGATTTTATTGGAACTGCACAAAATGTTCAGATGGTTCGTGTCCTCCATAATACTTTATTATGCACAATACATCTAATGGTTCTCTAATCATTCGTTATCACCTTGAGCCACCGGACTATCAGATGACAAACTGATGACAAAGCATGCATGTTCCACAATCATAGGCATTACATATTTTGAATGGCAAAAGCTTGTCAAAGTTTAATCATTGATGTTAGCAAGAAGACATTAGTTTAACATATTGGAATTGGAAAACCTTGTCAAATTTTTCTCATTGATGTTAGCCAGAAGACATGCATTTGATATTTTTGAGTGGGACGCCCTTTGCTATGAGCAACGTCGATCGTCTTTTACTATTCATGTCTTCAGTTCAGAAGTAAATATTTACTCTGCTGAGACGCATAGTCACATGAATGTTGACTTATGTAAGGTATTTTAAGAGTTTGTTCTGAATGTTGTCTATGTAATGCCAGGCCTTGTGAGTTTGATTGCAAAGTTGAGCTTGGAATGTTGTGGCATGCGGCATCACGAGCTGTTCACCGTGCCTCTTGAGAATAATACTTCATATTGTTTTGCATGTTGAGCTAATGCCTATGATTTGCATGTTAATAAGATCATCCTCTTTTGTTGTTTTTGTGCTTAAGAAGTTCATTGTCTTATGTTTAATTCATAGCCTATACGACAACTCGGGTAGGTTAGAGGTGAAACCATATGATCTTCCGACCAACTCATCATCTTAGGCCGTGATTGGATCATCGTTTTCCAACCAAAACCGCTTGTAAAACTGACGCTTGTTGCGAAGCGCTTGGTTGGTTGATTTCGACTAGTAAAATATACACTGGTCTCTCAAATTACACGCGTAACATGCCGGTTTTTGTTACAGACCTCGGGCCCTCGGTTTCATTACGCCTGTATTTTACGCGTTGTTTCCGATGACGAGTAAATTACACTTGTATCTTAGTACATGTGTGAAATAAACCAGAGCTCCCAAGCGCGGCCTTACCGTTTCATGCCGTCTAAGTCTCTCGAAGGTGCTTATAGGTGTCCGATGATCCTGGCTTCCTGAATGAGCAGCGGGCGCTGTATCAGACCATCCGTAGGGCCCGTGAGGCCCTCTCTGTCATCCTTCGAGTTGTTGCGCTCGCCGTGGCGCCGAGCATTGTCAACATGGTCAATGAACATGAGGATTCAGGAGATGACTTTATTTTGACTGGATGACAGTACGGACCCATTAGGGCCATAGCCGTACGTACGCAAGTTCCTCCTTATTATATACAATTATAATTTTTTGCTTCCTCCTGGTTTCCTGACATCACGGTCCCACACCATCGTCAACCTATATAGTCAATAAATGAGAGAATTGCACAAGGAGCGGCCGACAGTTGGGACCCACCAGCTCGAGCAGTATTTGCTTTTTTAGGTGTTAGCGAGTTTTTCTTGAGCGATGTTTTTGTTGTTGTTCAAAGGAGTAGGGTATCAACTGGGCGGGCTGTGGACCGTCTAGCCCAGGCTATTATTTTATGTCGACCAAATATCCAGCCCAGATATTATTTTTTCAAGGTGAAAATGGCTAGCCCAACTATACTTTTTTGGCGGAATACCCAACCCAGGTCAACTTGTTATTCTCCGTCCCGTTGGGCTATAAATCTTTCCTATTAGGCCTAACAAGAAAATGGGCTTTAGGAAATAATTAATGGGATGTAATTATAAAAACTGGCCTGTAAATATACAAAAACGCACCAAGCAGGTAATTAGTTTCAAAAATATTATTGTTTGAATTTGGAAATTTTTGCGTGCGTAGTATTTTTTAGATTTTTACCTAATACAAATTCATTTTGGAATTATATTTAATATGACTCAAAATTTCGGGATAAGTTTTTTTCGGATCCCATCAAAATGTGGGATTTTTGGTTGAATTTTGTTTTGAGAGGTTGGTTTAAATTATTAATCATTGTCGGGTAGAAAATGGGCTGTAATTTTAATAGACTGTAAATGGGTTGTAGTAAATTCCATTAGAATTCAAAAATGGGTTATACACTATTACAAATCGCAAATGGGTTATATGTTCTCTGCCACAGATGTGATGCTCACTTGTGGGCCTACTTTTTTTTTTAGAATTATAGTCAGTGACGTGTATGGAAGGCTTGTGGGCCTACTAAGGCGTACGGAAGGCTTTGTAAACTTATAGTCAAGACACGATTCTAGCAGCAGTGGCTGTTGGATGTCCATCCAATGGTTATAGTGCTTCTTCAATCTCGGATATTTTTGCTTCTACCGCCCAAACCACCGCCAGCGGTACCGCCTGCTACCGCCTCCCATGGCCGGGTATGCTGCCGCGCAGGCTTCATCGGCCCACTCTAGTCCCAAGCGCTGTCCAGCCTATTCCTCTACTCACCAACACCTCCTGTTCTTCACCGACGACGACATCCTCACATCGCAGCCGAACCAGTGAACCCTCATACTCCCCTCCGCGTGGGCATCCACTGTTGTGTCTTCGCCGGCTCCGGGTCGTTCCCTTCGTAATACTCGCCATCGTTCAGTGCGTTGGTTCTCTCGGCATGGCGTGGTCAACTTTGTCAACAAACGACAGTCATCGGGGATAGAGATCCAGTTCCTTGCCCACAGCAAGGCACGGTGTAACTGGCGTTCAGCCAGTCGTTGGATCAGGGGGGCGGCTTAGATGAGGCATGTACGTGGATTGGCTGACAGTAGGGACGCACATGGCCCATGGCCGCACGCAGAAAGTGCCCCCGTATTATGCGAAAACAAATAATTTCTCCCCCTGACAGGTTTGACCCACCAGCTACATCTTCGCATGCAAGGAAGTGCTTCCTTTATTACGCGGAAATAAAAAGTTTCCTCTCCATGACAGCTGGGGCCCACTAGCTTTATTATGATCCTTTTCATGAAAATATAGATTGTACCGAAGATCCTAAATTGTTTTCTTTTTATTCCAACTCGAAAAAGAAGAAATTAAAAAAACCAGAAAACATCTTCGCACGCAAGGAAGTGCCACCTTATTACACGAAAAAAAATTGATTCCCCCTGCTAGCTGGGACCCACCAGATTTGTAGGCTGACTTGTGGGCCTACTAAGTTAACGCGTACGCAGGGCTTTGTCAACTTAGTCAATAAACTATTGTAGCTACACTGACCGTTCAATGTTAATCCAACGGCCAAGCTGCATCTTCAACCTCTGGTCTTGTTGCTCCAACCGCCCAAACATGCGCCCGCCGTACCGCCTGCTCCAGCCTCCCGTGGCCGGCTGTGCTGCCGCGCAGGCCTCACCGCCCGACCATACTACTGGCCAGGCCCTCCTTATACTCACCCACACCCCGTGTTATTCTCCGGAGATGGCAGCCTCAAACCGCAGCCGAAGCAGTCAACCCTCATACTCCCCTCCCCGTGGGCATCCACTGCTGCGTATTCCCCGGCTCCGGGTCATTCCCTTCCTAGGTCGCGCCGTCATCCACCAGCTTCGTGCTATCGGGCGGTACGACGTCGTCAACGCGGTCAACGAACGACAGCCATCAGAAGAGGACTGTAAGTGGAGAGGCTGACAGCTGGGTCCATGGCCGCACGCAAGGAAGTGCCTTCTTATGCAAAATAATGATTCCTCCACCTAACACCTCGGACCTACCAGAAGGGCCTCTGTATTTCATGAAAAAACGTTTCCCCCCTGATAGCTGGGACCCAACGGCTTTATCTTCGCATGGAAGGAACTGCCTTCTTACCCCCTGACAGCTGGGACCCACTAGGTTGAAGTGAAGGTAGCGTTATCTGTCTGGCCGCGAACGTGTACGTACCTAGCGGTCGATCGGTGTCTCTGCAGCGATGTACCATGGCCGAGTAAGGAGCGACACGTGTTGAAGTAGAGGCGCCGACGTAGCATGTCACGCAGTCCCATCTATATCGTGTACATGTACGTACGGCCACGCTGCAACATAGTAAATACGGCTACGTACGTACATACGGGCGGGGTCTCTAACGCATACATCGACTAATCCTATTCATCGGAAGCCAACCGGCTGGGTCGGAATGGAGAAACTGCGTCGGGTTCATGGGGAGGCAACGGAACGCATCGTGTTCATCAGGAGGCAATGAAATACGTCATGTTCATCGGGAGCCAACCGGCTTGGACGGAACAGCCGATCGAAACGACGCCTGGCGTACCGCAGAACGGAGGAAATGGCCTTGTGTTCAACCGGCCACGGTCGAAACGGAATCCTGTTCATCGGGAGGGGTCTGGCGTACCGCAAAACGGAGGAAACGGACTTCTCTTGGACCTCCTACGGTCGAAACAGGGTCCTGTTGATCGGGAGGGGTGTGGCGTACCAAAAACGGAGGAAACGGACTTGTGTTGGAGCACTATGGTCGAAACGGGGGTCCTGTTCATCGGGAGGGGTGTGGCATACCGCAAAACGGGACTCCATGGGATACTATTCATCTCCACCGTCGACTGCCTCCACGGGCTACTGTTCATCCACCGTCGACCTCCTCCAGCCTCCACCTGCGACTGTTCATCCACGGCCTCTTGTTCATCCAGCCTCCACCGCTCCTCCACCGGCTATTGTTCAACCAGCCCTCTCCACGGGGTCCTGTTCAACCACCCCTCCACGGGCTACTGTTCATCCAGCCCTCCACGGGCTACTGTTCATCCAGCCCTCCACCGGCTACTGTTCAACCAGCCCTCCACGGGGAGGGGATGATGCGGAGCATCCTACGATCATATCCATGTACACCTTCATAGCACCTCAAGCCCCAAGTGGACCTACCGGACTTAAGGTGAACCTGCTCCTCTTTGAGATTTACATGAATATCCATTGGACTTGGTTGCTACCTCACCATGGAACGTTGTGCATCATTAGGTACAAGGGCAACCACCACCAAGCAGCTAGGAAGCTTCCCGGAGGCCAAGGAGAAGGACCCCAAGACCCAAGAGCTGACCGGAGGTGTCAAGATGAAGAAAACGAAGCGCGCAAAAATTGCACTACCGGACAGTCCGATCCCCATAGCGGACAGTCCGGTCGCACAGAAATTGCACTACCGGACAGTCCGGTCCCCACAGCAGACAGTCCGATGGGACCCGAAAATGCATCTGTACTCACCGGACTGTCCGGTCCTTACCACCGGACTGTCTGGTCTGCCCAGTTTCGCTACGAATTGGGCTAAAAAGCCCATGTAACCACCGAGGCCCATACCCCTTCGCCCCTAGATTATATATGCCGTGCTCCTCTCAGTTTTTAGGGTTAGATAAGATTATAACTAGACATTAGAGCTTAGCTCATGTATCTCCCCTTGTGGATTTCCTCTTGGGGGAGAAGACTCCATTGGAGTTCAAGGCCTCCATTGGAGAAGATCCCTAGGGATTCAAGACCCCTTCTAGGGAAGTATCTATCTAGATCATCAAAACCTCATCTCCTTTGGATTTGGGATGAACTTTACCTTGTATCTTTCCCTTTGTTGTTCTTGTACCTTTGTGGATCTCATGTGTTTGTGAGTCTAGTGGATGTGTGATTGGACTTGTTCTTGAGTGTTCCTCTTGTGTTTTCCCCTCTTGTTCTTCGTGTTCTTCGCGTTCTTCGTGGATTCCCCTCCAATTCATGAAAGATCTCCACTTAGGGTCTCCACCCTACAACATCTTGGTATCATTAGCCACGTTGATCATGAATTTGGAGTCTCCCCCACCGTTTTCTAGCCTTGTTTTGCTTGATTTGGTCCTAAAATCCAAAAATCCCCACCAAAAATAGCCCCAATTTTTTTTTGTGATTTGGTTGTTTGATGATGTTTTGTTGATTTTGATCCATGGATTCGTTGTGTTTCGAGTGGATCTACCTTCCCCACAAGTTTCCCCACCATCCATCCATGAAATCTCCTCAATTTTGACCCCAAAATTATCCATTTCCGCCCCAAAAATTCGAGTTCGTCCTTTCCCAGCCCGCACCGGACTGTCCGCACCCCCGTAGCGAACTGTCCGCTAGCATCAGGACCAAAATCGCTTTTGGACCGGACTGTCCGCTCCCCAATACCAGACTGTCCGCTCGAATCAGAAGGTTTTTGGATGAAGACCGGACTGTCCGCTAGTTCAAAAACTGCTTCGGTTGATTTCTTGTTTTGTTGGCCATATCTTCCACATCCGAAGTCCGATTTTGACGTTCTTTAGCTCGTTGAGTAGCTATTGACATTCCCCATCCATCTAGATATGTTCCAACATCATTTGACTCCATAAATGTTTTGATATTTTTACATCTTTGCCTAGGCCATCCACCATATCATCCGCAAAACCACCATAGCTTTTCGTAACCTAACCCATTTTGATCCATATAGCATTTGTGGTTGCTTGAGTGGTGACTTGAGTCTCCTAAGGTGTTTTGGCTACTTAGGGATGGTTGCTTCTTCATCAACCACCACCACTTCCGCATTGTCAACTCCGGAACCACCATCGCATTCCACTACCACCATTTGACATTTGGCATTTGAGATTTTGAGTTCGCGGTTTTTCCGTTTTCCTAAGGTGTTTCGGCTAATTAGGAACGGTTCTACATCGAGAACACAGCCACTCATCATTGCCATGAGGTCGTCATCGACATTGACCACTTCACCTTTTTGACAACCTAACCATAAGCAAGAACAGTAACCTCTATATCATCTTGGTATCGTGGTATCCCGTCATTGTACATTCATTCTTGCCATTGCTTTGTTAACCCCTAGCCATTTTGCGTCACTTGCCTATCAAGACTAGCCATTTGAGTATTGTCGGCAACGTTCCTTGTGCACATTAGTGATCCGCACCTCCCATTGCATACATACCATATCATCTTGGTATCATCATATCATCTCTTGTGTCACAAGATTGTTCCCGCATATACACAATTGCTATCTTGGTTTGTGCATTTCGCATAGTGGCCATACAAAAAAAAAGAGAATAAGCTTTTAAGCAAAGAGAAAACAAAGAGCTTGTAAGTAATAGCCATAGCATCATTGCCACATTGCATATCATACTACCATATTGATCATCTTGGATCATCGTGTGCGAAACACCGGGAACCATACATAATAGCATACTTGGGATAGAAAGTTTATCCATTTTGCATCTTATAGGTTGTGCACAAGTGTCGTATCTGCCTATTGAGCCATCATGCTAGCATATCTCTTGAGTTGTGCAACACGAGCGTTTTCCGTGGATTCCACATTTTGTGCTCACTCCTTGGTTGCACGGCCCCATTTATCTATCCGTGTGTGCGTTTCCGTGTGCCATTCATTGCTATTGGTATACTTGTTTCACTTGCGAATTTGTGAATCTCTTTCAACATTATTGACTCTTGCTAACATTTTGCATCAAAATTTTGTGCCACTTGTCCTAACCAAGCCACTTGAGAATCTTTACTTTGTAGGTGTGAGTGAGCAAGTCCGGTACCAATTCCACTATTCTTTCATTTCACATTGAGTGAAACGGGATACATCCTCAACTTTGGGAAAAGGTAGCTTGGTATTGTTTATCTCATTTCCTACTCACCTTTGCTCGAGTCTTGTGATGGATAGGCAAAGAACACCTCCTTCGGTCTACAACAACAACGACGAGTTCGATGCCACGAAAAACTTCATCGACGCCAAGATGCAAGCTCAAATGGAGGAGATCAAAGCCCTCATCAAGTCCTACAATAGGTCTTCCTCATCTTCGAGAAGACGATCAAGTGCACATGCTTCCGAGCTACCATCTCTGGCAAGGTCACATCGGCATCGAGACCATCAACGACAAGTACGTGAAGGTCAAGAGCTCAACACCAACAACTGCTCAACGACTTCACCATCTACCTTGGCATCTTCGCCAAGCGACTTCAAGGCATCTTCGCCTTTGGACATGCAGCATCTTCGCCAACAAGCACCTCAAGACTACGCTCAAGAGAAGCTCCCCAAGCTCAAGTCCGCGACTTCCACGAGCTACTACGACCTCGACACCGACCACGAGCTTCCTTTCTATGGGACTCAAGACACCTAGGAGTATCTCGAGTGGGAGCGCAAGATGGACGACTACCTCAAGCTACATCAAGTCCCTTCCGAAGATCAAGTGAAGTGTGCCACAAGTAACTTCCACGACTACGCGTCGACATGGTGGCTTCACACACCTTCGAAGAACTCCGACATGAGTTGGACCAAGATGAAGAAAGCTATGCGGTGAGAGTTTTTGCCTTCCACCTACAGGAACAACTTCAACGCCAATTGGAGAACACCATCCAAGGATCCAAGTCCCTCGACAAGTACTTCAAGGAGATGAAGAAAGCCTTGCGACGAGCCGGCATGGACGACCCCATTTGGATGAAGTTCCACTTCATGATGGGATTGAACAACGACATCTCCAAGACTATCTTCCTCGAGAACTACAAGTCCCTCGATGACAACTACATTGGTGCTCTCAAGGCACAACAGGAACTCATTAAGGCCAAGGATTCTCCACCCCAAGAACACTTCGTGACAACCAAGCTCCACGACAATGAGCATGAGGATAGTACCACCAAGATGTCCAAGCCCGATGAGCTCCAAGATGACACTCCCAAGTTTGACTTCACCGCCATCCCTCTTTTTGGCATGGATGATGCCGAGTCTCCCATGACTCTTTTTGAAGACGGTGTGGCGACGACTATGACTACGGATAATCTCAAGGAACAAGTTTTAGAGGCGAGTGACAAGGTGGCGAGCAAGGATGATGCTTCCATCTTTGGAGGTGATAGTGATGATGTGCCATCTTCGGCCTTCATCCACGGCGACGGTGACGAGATGGTTGAGCATGGGATTTTCCCTTCGACCACGGCGATGTATGATGACTTGAGTGACTTGTGCCACCATATTGAGAGTGAGAGTGACTTCACCACTAGCCCCATATATGATGAGTTGCCCCAATTCCAATGTGAGGAGAGCCTCAACCCCCACCACTTGAGTGTGATGAGTGACTCCACCATATGTGAGTTTGAGTGCACCTACTTTGAGGGAGTGAGTGAACCACCACATAGAGAGAGTGTGATAGTTGATAGGTCATGTGAGGACATTTTGAACTCTAACGACTTAACCTCTACCTCTATTGTGTGTTCTCATTTGGTGCTAGGTCCCATATATGATGACGCGCCGATCCTCGATGACTCTGTCCTTCCTTTGGACATGACGATGGCCATGGTGGAATATGATGCACCCCCACATGGTTCCATCAAGATGATATTGACCACCATTTGGTCTTTCCCACCTCACCTACACCACTTGAGTGGAATGACAAAGGTAACATAGGTGAAGGTGATGCTCTAGTCCCACTAGTGGACATTCTTGACATTGATTGCTTGCATGATGTTGATCCACCTATTGCCATGCTTCATGCTAGTGAGACTTTCCCATGCGATGATTTACCCATTTATGATGAGTTTGATGATTACCATGTGGAGTCTATTAGTTGTGATGCCATGTTGCATAGGATTTCTTATGATAATTCTCTTGGTCACATCATGTTTGACAATTCGCTTGACTTGTCATATGCTATGCATGAGATCAACCATATGTCATATTTGCAATCTCTTCGTAGTAACTATGCATATGCCATTAAAATGAACCCAATTTGCACTTATGGCATAGAGGACAAGCCCATGGTTATTGGCATTTGTTTTTCTTGTGATGATATTGACATGCTACCTTTGCATCATTTATCTCATATGCCATGCCATGAGCACCTAGCTTCGGATATGCATTGTTTTGGATGTTGTCCATTTTCTTCATATGATGTTTCCAATATTGCTCATGAGGAGACCCCATAGTTTCCTCATACATGTTAGGAGATTTTTATCACTCCCATCCATTGCATAATCCCAATTATTATGTGCACAATATGCTCCCCATGAATAAAAATGCTATTGATGTGCCATATAATTGCTTGCTCAATTTGAGTCCCCATCGTGTTATACACAATAACTATTCTTTCATGATGGATGACTCTTATACCATGCATCAAATTTCTTTGAGCAATGCTTATCTTGTGCTAACTCACACGTGCACATACACATCATGATGGATGATGTGTACATTTATCACGCACACACTTTCTTTGGTTTGTGTCTCTTTTGTGTAGGTACCCATGAATACTTGTCAACCTCACAATCCCATGAGTTGACAAAACGAGCTCTAGAGAGCAATGATGACTTGGGATCCCATGGATTGTCTTTCCCACCGCTCTCTTCGCGCAAAGACTTCGCGCAATTCTTCTACATGGTCCTCACATGGTTATGGGTTATTGACTATTACATATTATATGCCCATCTTTCCATGTTCACTTTGCATGATATGCTCATTACTATGCCTTCGACATGCATTTGTGACCCATGCTTTGCATTACACATGATGATTGATTCTCGTACTTGTATGTGTATTTGCAAGCTTGGTGGAGATATCACTTGTTATTGCCATGTTTGCTTTGTGCCCCATTCCTACGATGATACTATGATATTGCTTTGTGTTCGTGCTTGCGATATGTCATGTGCATTTCCTATATCCATTATTTGCCCACATGACATGATTGCCTTGTTTACCCCTAGTGTGTGATAATCCCCAAGTGTAGGGAATCATCGTAGCAATTTCCAAAGGTGGAAGTGATAAGTATGGAGTGTCGAACCCAGAAGGAGCTAAAGGTAAGATCAATATTCTCTCAAGCCATATCTACCACTGATACGACTCTACGTACACCGAACGTTTGCTTCCAACTAGAAACGAGAAATAAAACTACGTCGTGGGTATGAAGAGGATAACTTTGTATGGTATCTGAGAGCTAAAACATAAAAGTAGGTGTTGTTATCATAAAGTTAGAATATATTACTAAATATTATAAATAGCGAGTGTGGAATAATGGTGGATCGGTGTGCGGAATTGTCCTAGGCAATCGTTAACAAGACAGGTAATCACTATTGCAGCTTCATATGAGGGAGAGGCATAAGCTAACATACTTTCTCTACTTGGATCATATGCACTTATGATTGGAACTCTAGCAAGCATCCGCAACTACTAAAGATCATTAAGGTAAAACCCAACCATAGCATTAAAGCATCAAGTCCTCTTTATTCCCATACGCAACAATCCCTCTTACTCGGGTTTGTGTTTCAGTCACTCACCAACCCACTATAAGCGAACCATGAACGTATTGCAACACCCTACAGCGGGAATCCCTCACGCTTGCGCGACACGGAGGGCACCATAGGACAGCACCAAAATAAAACATACAACTCATACCAATCTAGATCATCAATCAACCCAAAGACAAAAGATATCTACTCAAAACATCATAGGATGGCAACACATCATTGGATCATAATATGTGGCATAAAGCACCATGTTCAAGTAGGGATTACAGCGGGGTGCGGGAGAGTGGACCGTGTAAAAGAGATGAGGATGGTGATGATGATGATGGTGATCTTGATGAAGACGATCACCGTGGCGACGATTCCCCTCCCGATGGCACTCCGGCGCCACTGGAAGAGAGGAGGAGAGGTTCTCCCCCTTGTGCTTCCTCCTCCATGGCCTCCAGCCTCTGGTCCTTGGCCTTCATGGTGATGATGGCCCCTCCGGGATACTCCTCCATGGCCACCAGTGATGATGGCCCCCTCCGGCAGGGTGCCGGAGAGGGCCTAGATTGACTTCTCGTGGCTACAGAGGCTTGCGGCGGCGGAACTTCCGATCTAGGTTTCTTTCTGGAAGTGTGGGTATATATAGAAGAGCTTTGCATTGATTTCATGTCAGGGGGGTCTCCGGGCTGTCCACGAGGCAGGGGGCGTGCCCTAGGGGGGTGGGCGCGCCCCCACCCTCGTGGGCAGCCTGGGACTCTTCTGGCCTGCTTTTGGTACTCCGTGGGCTTCTTCTGGTCCAAAAATGATCTCCGTCAAGTGGCACGTCCATTGGACTCCGTTTAGTTTTCCTTTTCTGCGATACTCTAAAACAAGGAGAAAATAGAAACTGGCACTGGGCTCTAGGTTAATAGGTTAGTCCCAAAAATCATATAAAATATCATATAAATGCATATAAAACATCCTAGAAGGATAGTATAATAGCATGAATACTTCATAAATTATAGATACGTTGGAGACGTATCAGCATCCCCAAGCTAAATTCCTGCTCGTCCTCGAGTAGGTAAATGATAAAAGAAATAATTTATGAAGTGTGAATGCTAGCAAGTGCATAAGTTTGATCAATGATAATTCCAATCACTTTTTCTAGCATCATTATATGTCATAACAATAGTTCATCTCATAAACTTTTCATGATCAAGTAACAAGCAAGTCACATGTTTAAAGTATAGATCATAAACTTTATTGAAAACTAACAAACAATATTCTCAGTCATCAAACAATTGCAATTCATCTTATTTTCAGGAAGAGTCTATGTCAGAGCTTTGATTTAGCAAACTCCACATACTCAACTATCATTTAACCTTTCACAATTACTAACACTCATGCAATACTTGTGGTTATGGAGTTTTAATCGGACACAGAGAAAGATAGGGGCTTATAGTTTCGCCTCCCAACCTTTTACCTCAAGGGTAATGTCAACAATAATAGCTCATGCTAACTTACATCCAATTATATATATATATATCAGGATCCTTCCAACATCCTGTGCTTGCCAAAGGATAAAATGTAAAAAGGGAAGGTGAAGATCACCAAGACTCTTGCATAAGGTAGAATATAAAAGTAAAAGATAGGCCCTTCGCAGAGGGAAGCAGAGGTTGCCATGCGCTTTCAGAGTTGGATGCACAAAATCTTAATGCGAAAGAACGTCACATTATATTGCCACTTGTGATATGGACCTTTATTATGAAGTCCGTCGCTTTTATTTTGTCCACATCACAAGATCATATAAAGCTTATTTCCTCCACACCAATAAATCATACATATTTAGAGAGCAATTTTTATTGCTTGCACCGATGAAAACTTACTTGAAGGATCTTACTCAATCCATAGGTAGATATGGTGGACTCTCATGGCAAAACTTGTTTTAAGGGTATTTGGAAGCACAAGTAGTATCTCTACTTGGTGCAAAGAATTTGGCTAGCATGAGGGGGAAAGGCAAGCTCAACATGTTGGATGATCCATGACAATATACTTTATTTCAGATATAAGAAAACATAACCCATTACGTTGTCTTCCTTGTCCAACATCAACTCTTTAGCATGTCATATTTTAATGAGTGCTCCCAATCATAAAAGATGTCCAAGATAGTGTATTTATATGTGAAACCTCTCTTCCTTCAATATTCTTTCATGAATTGTTCAAGTGACCAATTCTACGTTTGCTAACTTTCAATAAGTTTACTACCTATACTTATTATGTGTGAAGTCATTACTCCCCATGTTATAAGCATATGAAACATATATAAATTCAGATTTATTACATTCAATTTATTCAACCATTTACTCATAGGATATACATGAAGCACATGAGCAAATGACAAACTACTCCAAAAGATATGAGTGAAGAACACAGAGTAGTCAAATAATTAACTAGCCATGGGAGGATTCTTTTTCATTCAATATTTCAGATCCAATGATTTTATTCAAACAGCAAGTAAAATTGAAAATACGCTCCAAGCAAAACACATATCATGTGACGAATAAAAATATAGCTCCGAGTAAGGTATACCTATAGTTTTGAAGACGAAAGAGGGGATGCCTTCCGGGGCATCCCCAAGCTTAGGCGCTTGAGTCTTCCTTGAATATTACCTTGGGGTGCCTTGGGCATCCCCAAGCTTAGGGTCTTTCCACTCCTTATTCTCCTCATATCAATATCTCACCCAAAGCTTGAAAACTTCAATCACACAAAACTTAACCAAACTTCGTGAGATAGGTTAGTATGATAAAGAGTAAACCATTCACTTTGGTACTGTTAAGGAAAAGTTTCATAATTGTTCTCACACAATGCCTACTGTAACATATCATTTCTACGATTTATGTTGAGAAATATAAGTCATAGAAACTAGAAAACAAGCAAACTATACAATGAAAACAGAATCTGTCAGAAACAGAACAGTCTGTAATGATCTGAACATAAACCATACTTCTGCTACTCCAAAAATTATGAAATAAATTTTTGGACGTGAGGAATTTATCTATTAATCTTCTGCAAAAAGAATCAACTCAAAATCACTCTTCTGTAAAAAATGACAGCTAATCTCGTGAGCGCAAAGTTTCTGTTTTTTACAGCAAGATCACATTGACTTTCTCCCAAGTCTTCCCAAAGGTCTTACTTGGCACTTTATTGAAACAAAAGCTATAAAACATGATTAATACAGTAGCTTAATCATGTAAACACACAAAAACAGTAAGGGTAAATATTGGGTTGTCTCCCAACAAGCGCTTTTCTTTAATGCCTTTTAGCTAGGCACGATGATTTCAATGATGCTCACATAAAAGATAAGAATTGAAATATAAAGGGAGCATCATGAAGAATATGACTAGCACAATTGATTCTAAACAACTTCCTATGCCTAGGGATTTTGTGAGCACACAACTTATGGGAACAAGAATCAACTAGCATAGGAAGGCAAAACAAGTATAACTTCAAAACTTTAAGCACATAGAGAGGAAACTTGATATTATTGCAACTCCTACAAGCATGTATTCCTCCCTCATAATAATTTTCAGTAGCATCATGGATAGCAACTTTGTTCTCATACTCAATTGGAACCTCTTCCGAAATAGTGGAGTCATTACTAGCTAAAGTTGACACTCTTCCAAATCCACTTTCATAAATATCATACTAAGATTCAACATCCTCCAAAATAGTGGGATCACTAATGCCTAAAGTTGACACTCTTCCAAACCCACTTTAAATGATAGTATTATTCATACTCCAAAAGGTATAAGTGAAGTTCATGGAGCATTTTACAATTAATATAGACTAACCAATATCCAAGCTCAAAATGTATAAGTGAAGCACATGAAGCATTCTATAAAACCATACTCAAAAGATTTAAGTGAAGCACAAAGAGCAATTCTATAAGATCATACTTAAGAGATTTAAGTGAAGCACATGAATTATTCTATAAATTGATGAAGTTACATCTCATACTAGCATGGTTCTTAAAGGGAAAACAAAAACACAAAGGGCACAAATCATGTGAACAAAACAAAAACCGAGGTATACTGATAATTGTTGAAGAAGAAAGATGGGATGCCAACCGGGGCATCCCCAAGCTTAGATGCTTGAGTATACCTTGAAATATTTACTTGGGGTTCCTTGGGCATCCCCAAGCTTGTACTCTTGCCTCTTTTTATTCTTCTCACATCGGTAACTCCTCGTTCTTCGAACACTTCATCCACAAAAACTTAACAAAAACTTTGTGAGACCCGTTAGTATAACAAAGCAAATCACTACTATAAGTACTGTTGCAAACCAATTCATATTTTGTTTTTGCATTATAGATACTGTAATATAACTTTTCCATGGCTTAATCCACTGATAGAGACCGATAGTTTCATCAAAACAAGCAAGCAATGCATCAAAAACAGAATCTGTCTTAAACAGGACAGTCTGTAGTAATCTGGAAGTTTAGCAAACTTCTGTAACTCCTAAAATTATGAACTAAATTTGAAAATTTGAAAAATTTGTACAGAAGTAATGTGCAAAAAGTTTCAGACCCATTTGACTTTCCAGTAAAAAAAATGTAAATTCACGCACTACAGCCAAAGTTTCTGTTTTTGTTCTGCACATAGCAAACAAGCAATCTAATCATCCTAAAACCAAATCTTGGCACATTATTTTTATAATACAATGGATATATACAAGGGGATAATTATTTACAGAGAAACTTCCAAGAAAAATTCTACATTGTTTCCGTGAGCATGAACACAAGTGCTCAAGGTCGACCCTCACTTCTTCAATGCATAACTTTCCAATCACTTCTCTTTTTGAAAAACTTTTTAGGCATGAAAGGCAAGTAATTTTTTTAATTTTTTTGTATGTTTCACCCACAACTAAACATAAACAAAAAGTAAAAACAAAATCTACTTAGTGAAGAAAGCAAACAAGCACACACGAGAATATCAACCCCACGCTATTGCTCCCCGGCAACGGCGCCAGAAAAGAGCTTGATAATCCCCAAGTGCAGGGAATCATCGTAGCAATTTCCAAAGGTGGAAGTGATAAGTATGGAGTGTCGAACCCACAAGGAGCTAAAGGTAAGATCAATATTCTCTCAAGCCCTATCTGCCACTGATACGACTCTACGTACACCGAACGTTTGCTTCCAACTAGAAACGAGAAATAAAACTATGTTGTGGGTATGAAGAGGATAACTTTGTATGGTATCGGAGAGCTAAAATATAAAAGTAGGTGCTGTTATCATAAAGTTAGAATATATTACTAAATATTATAAATAGCGAGTGTGGAATAATGGTGGATCGGTGTGCGGAATTGTCCTAGGCAATTGTTAACAAGACCGGTAATCACTATTGCAGTTTCATATGAGGGAGAGGCATAAGCTAACATACTTTCTCTACTTGGATCATATGCACTTATGATTGGAACTCTAGCAAGCATCCGCAACTACTAAAGATCATTAAGGTAAAACCCAACCATAGCATTAAAGCATCAAGTCCTCTTTATTCCCATACGCAACAATCCCTCTTACTCAGGTTTGTGTTTCAGTCACTCACCAACCCACTATAAGCGAATCATGAACGTATTGCAACACCCTACAGCGGGAATCCCTCACGCTTGCGCGACACGGAGGGCACCATAGGACAGCACCAAAATAAAACATACAACTCATACCAATCTAGATCATCAATCAACCCAAAGACAAAAGATATCTACTCAAAACATCATAGGATGGCAACACATCATTGGATCATAATATGTGGCATAAAGCACCATGTTCAAGTAGGGATTACAGCGGGGTGCGGGAGAGTGGACCGCGTAAAAGATATGAGGATGGTGATGATGATGGTGATGTTGATGAAGACGATCACTGTGGTGACGATTCCCCTCCCGATGGCACTCCGGCGCCACCGGAAGAGAGGAGGAGAGGTTCTCCCCCTTGTGCTTCCTCCTCCATGGCCTCCACCCTCTGGTCCTTGGCCTTCATGGTGATGATGGCCCCTCCAGGATACTCCTCCATGGCCACCGGTGATGATGGCCCCCTCCGGCAGGGTGTCGGAGAGGGCCTAGATTGACTTCTCGTGGCTATAGAGGCTTGCAGCGGTGGAACTTCCGATCTAGGTTTCTTTCTGGAAGTTTGGGTATATATAGAAGAGTTTTGCGTTGATTTCACGTCAGGGGGGTCTCCGGGCTGTCCACAAGGCAGGGGGGCGCGCCCTAGGGGGTGGGCGCGCCCCCCACCCTCGTGGGCAGCCCCGGACTCTTCTGGCCTGCTTCTGGTACTCCGTGGGCTTCTTCTGGTCCAAAAATGATCTCCGTCAAGTGGCACGTCCATTGGACTCCGTTTAGTTTTCCTTTTCTGCGATACTCTAAAACAAGGAGAAAACAGAAACTGGCACTGGGCTCTAGGTTAATAGGTTAGTCCCAAAAATCATATAAAATATCATATAAATGCATATAAAACATCTTAGAAGGATAGTATAATAGCATGAATACTTCATAAATTATAGATACGTTGGAGACGTATCAGTGTGTTGCATCTTCGCTCCACTAGTTTTCACGACTTGATTTCTATGCTTGATTATGTTGCATCACCAATGATTCATACTTGCTCGTTTCATACGGTTGATGACAACCATCTACATGCTTTGCATATGATTGCCATCGATGTCTTGTCATATGTCTCCATATGTTGCCTCTCTCATGCTAGATGATTTGCCATGCATTGAGTGCAACAATGCATTTAGTCTTGCTTATGAGATTGCCCCCATAGCATTCTGCTACCTCTTGAGCATGCGTTGGTTTTCCCTTGAAGAGGAAAGGGTGATGCAGCAAAGTAGCATAAGTATTTCCCTCAGTTTTTTAGAACCAAGGTATCAATCCAGTAGGAGGCTACACGCAAATCCCTTGTACCTGCACAAACAATCAAGAACCTTGCAACCAACGCGATAAAGGGGTTGTCAGTCCCTTCACGGCACTTGCAAAAGTGAGATCTGATAAAGGAATAAGATAAATATTTTTGGTATTTTTGTTGTATAGATTGAAAAGTAAAGATTGCAAAATAAACGGCGACAGAAATAACTAGTTGACGGGAGATTAATATGATAGAAAATAGACCCGGGGGGCATAGGTTTCACTAGTGGCTTCTCTCAAGATAGCAGATTTTATGGTGGGTGAACAAATTACTGTCGAGAAATTGATAGAAAAGCGCAG
The DNA here is from genome assembly GCF_018294505.1 of Triticum aestivum. NCBI lineage: Eukaryota > Viridiplantae > Streptophyta > Magnoliopsida > Poales > Poaceae > Triticum > Triticum aestivum. Next base: position 199,300,307 of record NC_057814.1, read on the forward strand.
AGTTATGAGTATCTAGGCATGATCATGTATATAGGCATCACGTCCGTGACAAGTAGACCGAAACGATTCTGCATCTACTACTATTACTCCACACATCGACCGCTATCCAGCATGCATCTAGAGTATTAAGTTCATAAGAACAGAGTAACACATTAGGCAAGATGACATGATGTAGAGGGATAAACTCAAGCAATATGATATAAACCCCGTCTTTTTATCCTCGATGGCAATAATACAATACGTGCCTTGCTGCCCCTGCTGTCACTGGGAAAGGACACCGCAAGATTGAAGCCAAAGCTAAGCACTTCTCCCATCGCAAGAAAGATCAATCTAGTAGGCCAAACCAAACTGATAATTTGAAGAGACTTGCAAAGATATCAAATCATGCATATAAGAATTCAGAGAAGAATCAAATATTGTTCATAGATAATCTTGATCATAAACCCACAATTCATCAGATCTCGACAAACACACCGCAAAAAGAATTACATCGAATAGATCTCCAAGAGAATCGAGGAGAACTTTGTATTGAGATCCAAAGAGAGAGAAGAAGCCATCTAGCTAATAACTATGGACCCTAAGGTCTGTGGTAAACTACTCACACATCATCGGAGAGGCTATGGTGTCGATGTAGAAGCCCTCCATGATCGATTCCCCCTCCGGCGGAGCGCCAGAAAAGGCCCCAAGATGGGATCTCACGGGTACACAAGGTTGCGGCGGTGGAAATAGGGTTTCGTGGTGCTCCTGGATGTTTTCAGGGTATATGAGTATATATAGGCGAAAGAAGTAGGTCGGTGGTGCCACGAGGGGCCCACGAGGGTGGGGGCACGCCTCCCTACCTCATGGCCGCCTCGTTGCTTCCTTGACGTCCACTCCAAGTCTCCTGGATTGCGTTTGTTCCCAAAACGATCCTCGTGAAGGTTTCATTCCGTTTGGATTCCGTTTGATATTCCTTTTCTGCGAAACACTGAAATAGGAAAAAAACAACAATTTGCACTGGGCCTTCGGTTAATAGTTAGTCCCAAAAATAATATAAAAGTGCATAATAAAGCCCATTAAACATCCAAAACAAATAATATAATATCATGGAACAATAAAAAATTATAGATACGTTGGAGACGTATCACATTCTCGCATATATTTGAAGATTTTGACATATTTCTTGTGAAGCATGCTTGTCTTACTTCTTTGCACCATACACCTAGTGCTATGAATATCGCCATTGTTGCATCATATTATTCGTGCACTTGTGCTTCTAATGGTTATGTGCAAAAGAAGAGAACCATCATGATGGATGATGTGTTTATCTACCATGCACATACGTTGTTTGCTTTCTTTTGTGCATGTGTAGGATACTTTGACTTGGTGTCAACTTTCAGTTCCCGTGAGCTCGAGCTCTTGAGAGCGAACCACTTGCGACCGACTCGCTTCTACATCGCACTTGCTTGGGCTTCGGCATTGTGAAGGACGCACAAGGACATGCTTTCAAGGTGATATCCTTCTCTTTTGAGAACCCCCAAACTATGAGCATGAATATGAGCATGAATATTGCCATGCCTCATGACATATATACCTTGTGTGTTGCATCCAATTCTTGGATTACTTGCTCCTATAATATGCTTGGTTGCAACAATGTCACCACTTCACATATGCCATGCCCCATTGATTGCTACATGCTTGACTTGATTTCCTCACACATGATGAACAATTGCCCTTTCTATTGTGTTGAGTGCCACACTATATTAACTACACCCTATGCACGTTATGCTTGGATTGTCTTGCACTTGACCCATGTGTTTAGACATCTCATCTTCTTTGGTGTTGTGAATGATTCTTATGCCTACCATAGACCTTTCATCGGGCACTTTGTGAATGCTTGCTATGAACTTGAGGTAGATGCTTATTATCTTGTCACACATATTTGCATCACAACCTCACATTTACATGCTTGTCCCCATGATATCTTTGCATTGATATGCTTACATGCCATGTCACAATCCTTTGTCAAACCATATGCTATGCTTGATAACGACACTTGTGTGGTGAACCACCTCTTAAATGCTTGGTTTTGCCCTAACGCTAACCACAGTTCTTTTTCCAAGTGTTTGTTGTCTTTGCTCCTTTTGAAGGAATCACTAGACGGTGCGACATTGGAGGGTGCCCATTCCGAGCTTGAAGATGATGAGTATTGGGTGATCGTCCACTCCTACACGGCGAAGCCATCTCTTTCCCATGGTGATTTGGTTTTCGATCCGAGGTCGGATCTTTCCCAAGGGGGAGGGGATGATGCGGAGCATCCTACGGTCATCTCCATGTACACCTTCATAGCACCTCAAGCCCCAAGTGGACCTACCGGACTTAAGGTGAACCCGCTCCTCTTTGAGATTTACATGAATATCCATTGGACTTGGTTGCTACCTCACCATGGAACGTTGTGCATCATTAGGTACAAGGGAAACCACCACCAAGCAGCTAGGAAGCTTTCCGGAGGCCAAGGAGAAGGACCCCAAGACCCAAGAGCTGACGGAGGTGTCAAGATGAAGAAAACAAAGCGTGCAAAAATTGCACTACCGGACAGTCCGGTCCCACAACGGATAGTCCGGTCGCACAGAAATTGCACTACCGGACAGTCCGGTCCCCACAGCGGACAGTCCGGTGGGACCCGAAAATGTATCTATACTCACTGGACTGTCCAGTCTGCCCAGTTTCGCTATGAATTGGGCTAAAAAGCCCATGTAACCACCGAGGCCCATACCCCTTCGCCCCTAGACTATATATTCCGAGCTCCTCTTAGTTTTTAGGGTTAGCTAAGATTAGAACTAGACATTAGAGCTTAGCTCATGTATCTACCCTTGTGGATTTCCTCTTGAGGGAGAAGACTCCATTGGAGTTCAAGGCCTCCATTGGAGAAGATCCCTAGGGATTCAAGACCCCTTCTAGGGAAGGATCTATCTAGATCATCAAGACCTCATCTCCTTTGGATTTGGGATGAACTTTACCTTGTATCTTTCCCTTTGTTGTTCTTGTACCTTTGTGGATCTCATGTGTTTGTGAGTCTAGTGGATGTGTGATTGGACTTGTTCTTGAGTGTTCCTCTTGTGTTTTCCCCTCTTGTTCTTCGTGTTCTTCGCGTTCTTCGTGGATTCCCCTCCAATTCGTGAAAGATCTCCACTTAGGGTCTCCACCCTACAACAGGGGTCCTGTTCATCCAACCCCCCACCGGGAACTGTTCATCCGAACCCCCCCCCCAACAACGCTCACTGTTCATCAAGGGAAGGAGGCAGCAAGGTTCGATCGGCTTCAATTAACAGCACTAGCGAAGGAATCGCTCGATCGGGTTCAGTTAACAGCCATCAATCGGTCGCTCGGGTTCAGTAATGCGTAGCCTGTAGTGCAATCGCTCGGGTTCAGTAGGCGAACGCCTCGCTCGGGGTCAGTTAGAGCCCAACGCCTCGCACCCACGCGCGTACGTGTACGAGAGAAACGTGCATCGCTCGGCCCCCGACCACCCACCGTAACCGGGAACTCCCCAATATTTTCCTCACCCTCGCTTCTACCACCGTTTTTTCCGTCATGGACGGCCCAAAGAATGTCATGCAGCTGCGTCTCCGGCCCGCCCAGGACGAAAAGCCCATTTTCTGTCATGATTTTTTTCATAGAAGTAGGAGCCCACCACATCTATGATGATACCATGTTTTGTCACAATTATCGTCATAGAAGTGTCATAAGCATGACCGATTTTTTTTCATTCGGCCCACAATGTCACGGATGTGTCTTTTTTTTTGTAGTGCATTAGCATAAGAAGCCAAGGTTTCATTACCATTGAACTCACACTAAAAGGGAAGGTGTGGAGCCTTCATCCTAGAGCAGCAAGTATAATCATATCTCAAGCATACCATTGCAACATTTCAATTTGATCCCATAAGAGTTTCCCTTTTTGAGTCAAGCGATAATCCTTTAAGTATTCACGTTGATCGAGATGTCTCCCATTATCAAGTTGAGTGGGGTTTTCTCAGGATTATCAAAGTAGTGTTTAATATTTTTCACATAATGAGCATCGAGGGTTTTAGGAGGTTCCCCATCTCCATGAGTAGCAAGTACACCTAATTTTTCTGCTATTTCGTGTTCCATATCCATAACTAAAGATACAAAACAACTTAGAACAGAAAATAAAAACTACTTAGTGATAAAGCATATAAGCACACACGAGAATATTCACCCCACGCTATTGCTCCCCGGCAACGGCGCCAGAAAAAGCTCTTGATAACCCACAAGTATAGGGGATCAATTTTAGCCTTTCTCGATAAGTAAGAGTGTCAAACCCAATGATGAGCTAAAGGTATAACAAATATTCCCTCAAGTTCTATCGACCACTGATACAACTCTACGCACACTTTACGTTCGCTTTACCTAGAACAAGTATGAAACTAGAAGTACTTTGTAGGTGTAAAGGGATAGGTTTGCAAGATAATAGAGAACACGTAAATAAAAGCTAAGGGCTGTTTAGATAAAGAAACAATTAAGTTAGTTTTAATAGAGAGCTTTTTGTCACAAGAAAGTTATTTTTCCCTAGGCAATCGATAACTAGACCGGTAATCATTATTGCAATTTCATATGAGGGAGAGGCATGAGCTAACATACTTCCTCTACTTGGATCATATGTACTTCTGATTGGAACTCTAGCAAGCATCTGCAACTACTAAAGATCACTAAGGTAAAACCCAACCATAGCATTAAGTATCAAGTCCTCTTTACTCCCATACGCAACAACCCACTTACTCGGGTTTGTGTCTCTGTCACTCATGCCACCCACCATAAGTGAATCATGAACATATTGCAACACCCTACAACGGGAATCCCTCACGCTTGTGCGACATGAAGGGCACCATAGGACAGCACCCAAAAAAACATACAACTCAAACCAATCACGATCATCAATCAACCCATAGGACAAAACGGATCTACTCAAACATCATAGGATAGCCATACATCATTGGGAAGTAATATATAGCGTTGAGCACCATGTTTAAGTAGAGGTTATAGAGGGGAGAAGAGGTGTTACACCGCTGCATGGAGAGTGAGAGAGTTGGTGATGACGGCGGCGAAGTTGTTGGTGTAGATCGCTGTCACGATGATGGCCCCCCTCGGTGTTCCGGCGCCGTCGGGAGAGGGGGAGAGAGCCCCCCTCCTTCTTCTTCTTCCTTGGCCTCCCCCTAGATGGGAGGAGGGTTTCCCCTCTGGTCCTTGGCCTCCATGGCGGCGGAGGGGCGGGAGCCCCTCCGAGATTGGATCTATCTCTCTGTTTCTCTTCCGTTTCGCGTTCCTGTTTTCTGGCCTTTCACCGTTTCTTAAATTCCCGGAGATCCGTAACTCCGATTGAGCTGAAATTTTAACACGATTTTTATCCGGATACTAGCTTTCTTGCGGCTGAAGAAGGGCACCAACCGCCTTATAGGGCCCCACAAGCTTGCTAGTCGCGCCCAAGGTCTTGTGGGCCCCGCGGGCATCTTTCTCGCATTGATTCTTTTTCCCAAGTATCACAAATATTCCAAAATAAATCTCCGTAAATTCTTATCGCGTTTGGACTTCGTTTGGTATGGATATTCTGCGAAACAAAAAACATGCAACAAACAAGAGCTGACACTGGGCACTGGATCAATATGTTAGTCCCAAAAATAATATAAAATGTTGCCAAAAGTATATGAAAGTTGTATAATATTGGCATGAAACAATAAAAAATTATAGATACGACGAAGAAGTATCAAGCACTAACCATTTGTCCTGAAGCATCACAATAATCATTCATAATTCTCTTCAAGGTAGTAGCATTCATAGCATCTACCCTCATAAGGATTAAAGAATCATCAGCAAAAAGTAAGTGGGAAATAAAGGGGGAATCACGCTACTGCTTGTTAACATCATGTGCACGCTGACAACATGGCACACCCGTCGCATTGAATAATCGTCACACTGTAGGTGCGTCCAAAATCATCTTTTTTCGAAATCATATACATACAAAAGAGAGTTATTTTTACTAACTTATTTATCTCAACATGCACGTAGACCACTTCACCATATAATTATACATGAGATAAGGTCCACCTGAACATGCAATCTTGTAGGAAAAAACCCACCACAACATTCAATCATGCATAAAAATATATTTTCCATTCAATTATTCTACTTACATTCAATACATTTTTATAACTATACATAATCAAGTATAATAAGTCATATGTATTTTTAATTTTGGTTCTCACGTTATCAATCCAATTTTTCAACAGGCAATTCCTGGCAACGCGCGGGGTATCCTCTGGTACAAACTATATTTTGAGATGGAGGAAGTGTTGCACAATAAGTTCTCATGAACTTCAACTAAAATGGGTTGCGACAAACTTACTTGTTTGAGATATAGTTAGCAAACTGAGGGATTTTCTGTAAAGTTGTTAATACAAGTACCCAAACTCATGAATTGATGGAGATAGCTGAATTTTTTAATGTCTTCGAGAGTTCTAGAGTAAGGACATAAAGTGAGTTTGTTTGATCTACAAATTCATTCAAATCTGAGTACTAAAATTGGGTGCCTGGAGCTTTCATGTTGGCTTGTGCTTTGTACTTCATCTTTATAGTAGAAAATTCCTAGACAATGCCCATGGTTTTTCCCCACAAGGGCTTCCACTTCAATCTGTTGGGTCTCCCCTTGATTTGATGTTTCTTTTGTCATATTTATTGCTACTCAAGTTCTTGCTTGCTATTGGTACATACTCCATACGTTCACAAATATAAGATGTTTTGAATATTTTAAAATGGACTACATATAGGCAAAAATGAGTGAAGAAACACACTAAGACGTGTCTATATACATCTGAATCGGGAAAAAGTTATAAACATCCTATATTTATGAAGGAGTATTACTCAAGAATGGTATTCTTCAGATGTGTTGACACCAGAGACATGACATACATGAAGTTTTTGATATGTTGATCATTATATCGGCATATTGATGTTTTATTAAGTGGTTGTTGCAAGTGTATTGTTAACTTGGTGCTCGTGGATTTCATGATATGCTTCTATTTTTTTACATGCACACACAAAGTGTTCGTTGAAATGCTTCTATTTCATGATATGCTTCTATTTTGATCACCTTTTCCGCCCTCTTTACCCTCACACCTGATCAATAAATTATGCTTATTTTGTACTTCATGAATCTATATGTCTAGATGCAATGATTCTCAAATTTGTTGTCGCATCTAGATATCTGGGTTAATTCTTTTAAATTCTAGAGATATGGGTTCATAGTCTTGTTCTTTGTGCATAGGAATTTGAGAACTAGGTTCTAGTGGATGTTAGAATTATGCATTTTCCTTAGAAATTGAGATTGAAGGAAAAGTCCTCCATTTTTCTTTACCCCATTCCTTTGAACCAAGCACATGAATAGTGTCACCCTAAAAAATAATCCCGCTCACATGTTATTCCTTCACTTTTCCTTTAACCAAAGATATCATAAAATCCTCAGTGGAACATTAAACATCTAATTATATATTTTTCATGTGGTTTGACTTTGATTTAACTACGTTTATTAAGATTTTCTGTGTTTTTTCAATTTACTATGTTTTTTTTTGGAAAAGGAGGTTAAGACCCCCGGCCTCTACATCAACCGATGCATACATCCATCTTTATTTATTATTCAATATAGGTATAACAAGAACATACATCAAGCCACCCGAAGCCACCACTCACACCTACAAAACTCGATAATGTGGAGTGCTCTCACTCCCATATCTAAAACCCGTGTCGTCGCCGATTCATCCGCATAACGTATCAGAACCCACAGCTGGTGCAGCAGACCTAAAACGCACACCGCATGCCCACGTTTTAGGCGCCGCCATCATCATCGAACCGCTAACCCATCTTCGGGTGAGAGATCTGCATCATCCTTGCCCGTCCTTCCATCCGTCGACGTCACCACGGCGCCCAATGGCGCCACCGCCCAGCGCTCGTCCGTCCAGACGCGAAGATGCTGGAAGATCTGTCGTGCGTAGCACCTGCCGACCAGGCATGACACAACGTAGCACCTGTCGGCCAGGCATGGCTTGACATCTCCACCGAAAGCTCCGTGCAAGACGAAGCCGCTCCACCTCCTACCTCTGTCTTCCAGCTCTGCTCCACAAACGATGCTCCCAAGAGAGAAAACGACACCGCAGTACCGCCATTGTCCAATCTGGAAGACCAGATCCTAGGGTTTCCCCCGGAGCAGCATGAGTGGGTCGACAATAGTTACACGACGATGCCTTCATCAAGGTAACGACGCAGAACGCTGCCATCGGCTCAGTTTTCACCAGCAACTATGTCTTTTCGACTCGCAACCGGAACTAGGTGGTGGATCTCGAGATCTGACCATCCAGCCTCAGGCCGACCACCTCCGACGGAGGAGATGACCACCACCGCCAGCGGCACCGGCCAGATTTGATCTGACTGGAGGCGCCGCCGACCAGTCAACCATGGCCACATCCCCTCCTGATCCGCCCTCCCACGAAGCCGCCGGAGCAGCGCCGAACCGCCAGGAAAGACGAAGACCGGAGGGCGATCTTGCGCCGCCGGTCCCTCCTAACCACGGGGCTGCAGCCTAGATCCCCGCCGTCCCCATCACTGGCGGCGCCCGTGTTTAGCCGGCGCACGTCTCTGGGGACGGCGAGGTGGAGGAGAGGGGGAAGGGACGGCGGCCGGGGCGCTGGGGTTGCCCCCCTGATCGCCCTGGAGGGAGCGATACGAGGGAGCCCTGGGAGCGATACGGGAGGAGTTCATGCGTTGTAGGACCCGTGTTGTGAATCAAACATCCAAGTTAACACAAATTGTGTGTTATCCTATCCTCTATTGATTCGTATCCTATTAACGTATTTTGTTTCTATTTCTTTGTTTTTTTAATGCTGTGAAACAAACAAGCCTAAGTCATTTATAGATTGTTCGAGATAGCCCATGACGCCAAGATGATAATGACGAGGAATTGCTGCTTGAGCCGGTCTCAATGAGGGTCAAATGTGTTGGTCAAATATCTGAATGGAGGACCAAGGTATATATTGCCAGCAAGCGAAAGCAAAAAATGGCAGTTAACCGATTCGTTTGACACCTTTTTATACGAGCCATTTGACGATGTTTCTTACCCAGACTGATATTTCAGAGTAACCCAAATTGTTACTCTGAAATATGAAGCCATGGAGGGAAAAAGGCAGCGATCGTGCGGTGGTCAATAGAGCTGCTTGAGATTGAAGGCCAGTCCACCTTTTGCACCATTTTATCAGTAGGACGTCTTCAGCTCAGTGTACAAAATGATCGTCTTCAGTCCAGTGTTTTTTTTTTTGCGGGTGTCTTCAGTTCAGTGTTGTATAGAAGAAATTCAAATATGTACATCCTGGATGCTGGTAAATTCTACCAGTATGCTATTCAAAACACGCACAGTCTGTTCTTTGTGCAGAAGAATGATTTACTTGTGAAAATAATATATATTTTTGAGGGGCACTTGTGAAAATAATAATAAAGTATTCAAATGTTTGCTCTCGTCTTGTGTTTAAAGAGGCCGCGGAAACAAAAGATACGCACTAGAGAAAAGGGCCGTGGCACAGCCCGTCAAAAAAAGGCCGTGGCGCAGTGTCTCGTCGCTGCCCGTTCCCCGCAGAGGCCCACAAACAGAGCCCCCTCCTCACACCGGTCCCATCCCGCCGGCGCCAGCGCCCAAACCCTCGCCGCCGCAGCACTACTTCCTCGGCGGCCGGAACGGTAGTGCATCCCGCTGTTAGCACGACGCCAGCGAAGGCCATGGCGGACCCACCTTCCCCCCGCCTAGACGAAGACGACACCTTCGGCCGCGACTTCAACGCCTCGCCCTCTCGCAACGCCGCCCCCGCCCGTTCCGGTACCCTCCTTCAGTCCCTCCTCCTCCGCCTCTGCTTTCACTCATGCTCGAGCTTTGGCTTCTCGGAAGCTCACCTGGTTCATACGGCGCTTTTGCTGCTGCTGCTTCTATGCAGGCGAGAAGAGGCAGTTCGGCGATCTGGATGACGACGAAGACGATGTCTTCGCTTCCAAGAAGGTAATTCTTCTAGGTTTCCTCTTTCAACCTGGTACAAAATATTAGTACGTTTTTTTTCCTTCTGCCACTGGAAGAATTCGTGCAAATCTTATGTATGGGAGCCAGTCCTTACTACCATGTTAAATTACGATTGCCATTAGGATTGCAATGATACATACAGCATGGTAAAATGCTTAGCACGTTGGTCTTGGTGAAGTTCTCTCTGTCTCGAATTTATGGTCAGATGCATTAGATAGTGGATACTGTGGCTGTTTCACATGGTAATGGAAAGATGCAGTAAGAAAATTCAACATATGCTTTCCTGCCTACCTAATAGTCCTGTAAGTTTTGACAATTTCATGGAACAAGAATCTCTCATTTAAGACAGCAAGTTTGTGTGCAGGGAAAGACAAAGGTGGAGGAAAGTGCACCAGGTGCTGCCACGGGAATGATTCTGTCTCTTCGGGAAAGGTATATTATATTTCTTATCTAACTTTTGATCTATTGCTGTTTTTACCAAATAACTGTGGTTCTATTGTTAATTGTAACAATGGCACTAACTCCTCTTGCCCTTTTGAAGTTTGCAGACCTGCAAAGAGAATCTTGAATCAAACCAGGTGTGTAGTTAGTCACTGTTCTTCAATGTTATCATTTGCTAGTTGAGTACAGTTTTATTGAGCTCAATTTATGTTGTGTTAGTGTAATTGAAGTACCCTGTTATGCCTCATTCTGGTATAAAATAACTGTGCACTCCATTAGTTGTATGAGCAGTTTACCTGTAATTGGCAAGCAATCATTCTGGGATAGTATGTACTGTGTTTTCGGTCAATGTTCTTTGTTCAGTGAATTATTATTGGCCAAACCCAAGCCTCACAGACTTCCATTGTTTCATAATAGCCTTGAAGGGTTCTTTCAGTCTATAGTGCAACTGTGAACATTCGACTACTTAATCATATGAAAATGTGTAAACTAATAAAGCTTAACATACCTGAACTTTACTTAAAATTTAGACATCTGAGAAACCGAAAGGCAAGTCACAACTAAAAGTACACCCACTGAGCAGACAATTTCTCTATAATAGAATGATTAATGTCTGTCACTAAATGTGGAGATGTAGTTTCAGTAACCATGCATGCAGTTTTTTACACCAATGTTTGCATTTCGTTCCAGTTTTACCTCTACATAGCTTAACATATATGATCCATAATGCTGTAATTTCTGAAATGCTGCATTTATATGCATCACAGGTGGAACTGGAAGCTGCTAAATCAGAAATCCAGAAGTGGCATTCAGCATTTCAGAACATTCCTGCTGTACCTGCAGGAACCAATCCAGGTTTGCAAGTTAAATCGAAGTCCATCCTATTTCTGGTAATAACTGTGTAAAGAATATTTATTTATTTATTTGAAACGCAGAGCCTGTTTCGGTGGTTACTTATCTCAATAACCTGAAGTCGTCGGAGGAGTCACTGAAGGAGCAGGTTGGTTGTTGTGTCATACTCGTAAAACTGATAAGATAGTCATGCTTTGCTTCGGTTTGATTGTTCCTTAATTGTATACTCAGCTGGAGAAAGCGAAGAAAAGAGAAGCTGCTTTTATTGTAACATTTGCAAAACGAGAACAAGAGATTGCGGAATTGAAGGTACCCTCCGGGAGCCTCCTACGACGAGGAGAAATATCTCAATATGGATAAATCTGACCAATACTTAGTTATTTCAATTGATCAATTTTTAGCGTCCTTCTAGTTTGTATTGATTGTTTGTTAATTTTTTTGTATGAATTTGCAGTCTGCAGTTAGGGACTTGAAAACACAATTGAGGCCACCATCAATGCAGGTAAAATAGTGTTACTTATGCTATTTGTTTTACGCTTGCCAATTTATAATGTATTTGAACTTTGAATTAGTGTTTATCAAAAGTTGCTTGTACAGGGGTTCTGTTCATTTGTTTAGATTAAATCTACTGCAGAATGTAAACTGTAAAAGAATACTTAGTTGCTAAAATGGCTTATTTTGGACTTGACCATTGTTGTTCTGTGCACACCTAACTGTAGAGTTATAGTTATTATTACTTCAATTTGGTAAACCGTAATTAGTATTGGATTCATTTCAATCAAATCTGGACTTGGTACCAGTACTGCTCCAGCTATGTAGACTACTTTATCAGGCAAAGTGACAGCAGTACATGTAAACTATACCATCATATTATCTGGAAAACTCACAAACTCTTCTTGTCAAAAGGTGTCCATGCTCTTTCTTCTGTGTGCTCACCTTTGTTCCCTTTGACATAGTGGCCTCCATGATCTGCACTAGTCGACCTTTATCTATACCAATTGTACTGACCCACGTATACGAATGAGAGTAGCTTGAACAAATATATACAAGGCAGAGGAGGTTGCAAGCAAGTAATATATTTAGTAAGCTACCATGTTTAGTGGGGTACCTACTGTATAGGTTCATATTAATTGAAGTAAACCCAGGTGTATCTTAGTCATGTTCTTCTCTATGGTCTAGCAGAGGGCAGTTTGTTTGTAATTTTACATACAAGATATCACCTTTTAGAGATCCAGTGGTCTACGCCTCTACGGTCTCTATATTGCATCTTATACTCCCTCCGATCCATATTACGTGTCACTTAAATGGGTGTATCTAGACGTATTTCAGTGCTAGATACATCCATTTGAGCGACAAGTAATTTGGATCGGAGGGAGTATTAAAACAAGGTTATGTGCTATGATTATTAAATTGCATCCTCGCTAATTTGAAGGATTATCTGTAGGTGGTCAACACCAGATTCTGTAGTGAACAGACATCCTAAGGCCTACAGTCCAAAAAAAAAAAACATTGCAAGGTTCACCGTACGAATTTTCTGTTATGTATTGTTTCTGAATTCCAATAAAATGAGTCATGAGCTGCACTGCAACTATGATTACAGGATTAACTGTTCCACTTAAACAACAAGATGAACTTTGTGGAATGGAATAATGAATGTGAGATTCTCCGAATACTGAAGATGGTACCGTACCATCTAATCTAGCTATCATCTATATTTTCTTTAACATTGAGTGGAAATACCTTATGTTCCGTTTAAATATCTTCTCACTCACGTCATGTCTAATTGTCTATGATACTACCCTTTTGTTTGGACTCCCTGCATGGCAGGATTAACTTCTTTCAAACGCTAGCTTCTTAGAGAAGCTAATGGACTGGGCTCTTGGTATAGGAACAGGCTTAGGTTCTGTTTGGGCTGCAGGAACTAGACAGGAATTTCACAGGACGAATTGGGATAGTACTACTACGTTTTGATAATGTGGCCTTAAGCTCCCTGAGAAGCTGTAGTAGTTGGAGTTAATAATTCCTAAACCCTATGTTATCATGCTAAATAGCTTATTTACATCCCTTTTTCTGTTTGCTTCAACAGACAAGACGATTATTGCTTGATCCAGCAATTCACGAGGAATTTACACGCTTAAAGGTCAGCAATTCTCCTTCAATTATACAATTCATGTTGAAATATAAGAGTTGTTTGTACCAGCATGTTTTAAAACTGAAAGCCTGACATTGTAAAGTCTAGGAGAACCTTTTATAGTAGGTTTCTGATGCCTTGCTGCACCATCTTTTGTAATAATTAGTCAAATATGTAATGAGACAGTATTTGCTTGTCTTATCTTAAAGACTTAAACTAATGGCTATGGTCCCCTTATACAAGTATGAAAGGCACAAAGCCCAGCAGTTTTACTATCACAAAGAATGTATTATGAAAATAATGGAGTATTTATGGAATAAATTGTAACTCGCAAATGTATTATATGGGAACATGATAGGTGGATGATTCAAGCATATTACTAGCCATGCTGAATTGCTGATAATGCCTCAAGTGTGGAATTAAAAAGATGTGTTTTCTAGTGTCTTAGGAAGGCTGAACCTTACATAGCTTGACACCGAGTGGCTAACAAATGGTATTACCCATTTTTGTCCAGAATCTGGCTGAAGAGAAAGAGAAAAAGATAAAAGAACTGCAGGAAAATGTTGCTGCTGTCAATTTTACTCCATCCAGCAAACATGGGAAGATGCTAATGGCCAAGTGTAGAACATTGCAAGAGGAAAATGAAGAGATTGGGGCAATGGCTTCTGAAGGAAAAGTAAGTCTGCCAACAGACATAAGCTGTTTAATACATTTTCTATGGTTTTCTCTGCCTTTGGAGGAAAAGAATCATCGGTCATTCTTTGAACAACCAACATACTAGAAGAGAATTTTGTTGCCTTATTATATTTGGCAGAATGCGTTCTTACGAAGTATCTTTGGTACAGATCCATGAACTTGGAATGAAAATTGCAGTTCTGAAGACCCAGAACAATGAGCTCAGGAATCAGTTCGATGGTACGTGTTGAGCTATATCCAAGTGAAAAGAGTGACAAATAACCAATATGTGTGTTTATTATAAAAATTGTTAAAGATGGTGGACATTTGTAGGTCATTCAGAACAGAAATTGCTCTGCTCCTTGTTAATGGATATTATGCTAACATGGAGGTACTTAACCTTTTCATTGCGTTGTCAGGGCTGTACAAACACATGGATGGCCTAACAAATGATGTTGAGAGGTCAAATGAAATGGTAGGATTCGTCATTCTTGTTGCTACTGAATTGCTTGCTTATTTTATCCACACTAACCCTTTTACTGCCAACTCTTCCTTAGGTTTCCATTCTGCAAGAGGAGTTGGAAGCTAAAGATGTGGAGCTGGCAAGGTTGAAGGAGATGCTTTGCCAGAAAGAGGCAACTGAAGACGACACGGTCGTTGAAGAAAGAGAGGAAGCTGCAAATGATATGAACGCTTCTTCTGATCCGCAGCCGATAAAAGTGGAGTCCTAAGGGTGCCAACTGTTTTCTGCTGCTCGGTTTATGCCTCTGATGTAATGTAACGCGTTGATGGCTGCAACAGTTTTTCCACATTGCTACTTGGTTACCTGAGAATTTCATCTGTATGCTTGATGGAACGCTCGTGTATCACAGGTTCTAAGTTATCCCGTTTATTCTTGATCTGGATTGCATGTTCTTAGAAGCTTTATTCTGATGGCAGCAAAGGGAGAGGGCGAGGCGGTTGTGCAAGTATGAGCAGCATTCGTGAACTTTTTTTGAAGGGACTGTTTGCCGTTCGGCTTGGGTACAGATCGGTACAGTTACACACTGAGAAAGCGCAGCCTAAGTTTACCAGGTTTTTCTTTTCGTTTTGAAAAAAAGAAAAGTTTTACCAGGTTTTCTGATTCAACGTTCCTTCTTCTGGCACAGTTTGCAAACTCTGCAGCAATAAACACATACGATACGTTTGGTTGGGACAAAAAAGCGCGACCTCCGAATACAGTGACTTCCGAAACCATAACCAGCATTTGTTTCGCTCATGACCTATTCTGTAACAGTGCTTCTTGATACGGCGCTTCACAAAGTTGAAACCGCCCGAAGCGGACGGGATTAGAAATCGGACCGCGGTGTATTCTGTAACAGTGCTTCCTGATACGGAGAGCCCACGAACCAAACAACCTATTCTGTAACAGTGCTTCCTGATACGGCGCTTCACAAAGTTGAAACCGCCCGAAGCGGACGGGGTTAGAAATCGGACCGCGGTGTATTCGGTAACAGTGCTTCCTGATACGAAGAGCCCATGAACCAAACAACCTATTCTGTAACAGTGCTTCCTGATACAGCGCTTCACAAAGTTGAAACCGCCCGAAGCGGACGGGGTTAGAAATCGGACCGCGGTGTATTCTGTAACAGTGTTTCCTGATACGGAGAGCCCATGAACCAAACAACCTATTCTGTAACAGTGCTTCCTGATACGGCGCTTCACAAAGTTGAAACCGCCCGAAACGGACGGGGTTAGAAATCAGACCGCAGTGCTTCCTGATACGGAGAGCCCACGAACCAAACAAAGGAGGTATTACGTAACAATATTCAGAAACAGCGCTTCCGCATACGCTAAACTGAATACGTTACCATGGCCGAACCAAACGCGTCGATAGTTTGCTACTCTGATCTGATCTAGATACATCCGTTTGAGCATCAACTAATTCTGGATGGAGGGAGTAGGAGAATTTCTGCACGGACACAGGCCCGTCCAATAATGCACTTTGTGGCGAGCCGCAGAGTTTTATTAATACCGAGTCCAAAAATGCAGTTCAGAGATTTGACAAAGAACAACATGCAACATTCAGAAATTTGACTAGAATCTTGAGCGTACCAGAAACCTAGCTAACAGCTTGGCCATATTTTCAACCACCAAGGCAGAGCCAATATGCAGGGAGTGCTGATACATAAGAATGCAGCATCACTGTTGGTTCATGCTGAAAGTAAATTTGATAACTAGGCCTCATCATGCCAGTCGGACTGGCTAACTCTGCAGGGCTTCATGATGACAGACCTAGTTTGTCTCGGAATACTTGAACCCATACTTCTTAAAATACTCCCGGAATCCATACACGCTCTGGTCATAGTTGAACTGCACACAAGGAAATAGCATCACATCAGCTCAACCTGGAAACCATGAACCGGACCCAGGACCGGACCTCTATACAGCATTAGACTTGACAAGTGAGTAATGCATGAATGGCTCATGCATGAATATTAAGGACGCTTCAGGGCATTGCTTACAGGTAGGACTTTTGCGGAGTATTTCGTGATGCTCGGGTCCACGATCTTTCCTGGGTTAGCAGCCTGAGAAAATACACATCATGATGTTACCAGGATAAAATGGCAATAAACTGTATTGTAGGTGCAGATAACACGATGAGCAAGTAAATAAGGAAGAAAGAAATGGAAACCAAATTCATTCTAGGGAAATGATGTGGAGCTCTATACCAAATAATATGCGATTCCTAGCCATGAAATGATGGGAACACATTAAACACAGCTAAGCAAATAATAACTACAAACAGTACCGACGCCATTCGCGGTCAACAAAGAACAAACTGACCATACATGAGCAAGTTAGCAGAGCAGGACCTTCTCCAATACGGAAATGAGATGCAAATGAAAACACTAATTCCTGGTCTGACAAAGGATGCAACGAATCTCTAGATGGAGCCACAAAATACACACATTTCCTGAGAACTTAAGTCTATTCTCCCTCAAAAGAAGATTAGTGCTTCTCTGGTACACCAGGAATTAAATTGCGCAAATATTGGAGCGGTGTAGTGTTGTAATGGTGGATGCAAATCAGACCGCAATGCAATATGTGCTTTTCACTCTTCCACTCTTACGAGGACCATGAGAGCACATAATAGAGAAACTATCTCGAAATTTCCCTCAAAGTAGGGCATATGACTTCAAAATGCTAAAGGTAACACGCAGAAAGAAGTTGGACCCTTTAACGATTCTCCAGCCATTAGAACACATAAGGATTAAGAAACTTATCATTCTTTAGCCACAAAAAAAAGGGGCAGCCCGGTGCATGTAGCTCCCGCTTGCACAGGGTCCGGGGAAGGGTTCGACCACTTTGGGTCTATTGTAAGCAGCCTTTCCCTACATTTCTGCAAGAGGCTATTTCCAGGACTTGAACCCTTGACCTCATGGTCACAAGGCAGCAGCTTTAGCCACAAAAATTAAGAAAATAAATAAATAAGATCAAGAATCAAGATCGTTGACAAAAATGTAGGTGGCACATAGTTCGAAGTAAAGAAGTGGCAACATGTGTTAACCGATGAAATGTGAAGTAAACAATCATGACCTGTTCTGGGTTGTAAAATACTTCAAGAAATGGGTACTCAGTCTTTTGCCTCGTGAGGCAAAACCCAGGATACTTTGGGCATTCCACCTGACAACGTAGAACAAAATAATAATTCCTATCAGTTTGAGACTAAAGGCAAACAGGATGGCAGCAGTCACAATTGTATAGATGAGAAGCAAGAAGCCACAAATTTTAAGCAAGTGTATCATGACATTACCCAAGATAAAGCATCCAAATGAAAAGGAAATCAAAAGTGACAGTCTGATTTGACAGGCAGGCAATTAAACTATCTTGTGACTAATTGATCGTATCTTTGTACATCATAATATCTACAATTGTAAATTGCCAAAATAATAGAAGTACAACCATTCACACATCTAAGCTTCCCATAGAGCTGCTTCTCTAGCAGGTGAAAGAAAAGCCTAGGAAAGACCATCGAAGATACATCCGCAAAACAAAGAGCTTCCACACATGTGCCTGAAGCTCAACAGAAAACTGAAATAGGTGAACTTTATAGTGCATGATGAATTAGATTTGCCAAAGGTAGTATTGTATTAGGTGTATACAAATTAAATCAGATAGGACTAACTTCAAGATTTTGAATTTTAACATGCAGTTAAGACAGAAAACCAACCTTTACAATGTTCCATAATAGCTAGACATGGTAATTTGAACAGATAGAAAAGCAGAGTGCATTGAAGTTTTCAAAAAATAACTCATCATTTTATAGGTGACCGGAAAATACTTCATGGCATATTTTTTGCGGGCGTAATAAGAGTATTGGCTTACCCGAACAAACTTTATATGAGGATAAAATGTAGCAGCAGCTTCCTCCAGTACTTTGTCAAGATGTTGTGTATAAGTGCACCTACAAAAGCAATTTCATTACTGTTGTAAGCATGTGCAAAGCTATTGACATAGTACAACTCAACTATTCTTGTGTTTCTGAACAAAAAACATGAGCCTAACATACTTAATAGTAAAGGCCACAACTACAGGCCGTCCTTCATGTAATAGCTGCACAAACTGACGCTCTGATGTGAACGGTATGATTCTTGATGGACCTAGATCCTTGGGATATCCAGTGTAGTACCTTCAATACCAACAAGATGATTCAAACATAATAAAATAGTGATACACCCAAAAAAAGGGGAAATTAGTTAAATTCTACTATTTGTAAAGCTGGGAGAGTGCGAACAATGCCTGCCAGACTGTGTGCAAACAATGACTTCCGGAGTTAGTGCAAGCAACAAGCTACAGGTTTTATAACCGTCTTTAGAGCAATGGTATTCATGAACAAAAACCGCTTGCACGCACTAGCGAATAAAGTCTCAAGAGAAGATTTAGTTAAATTCGTTCATGCTGAAGACAAAAACAGAATTAGATAGATATACAAAGGAGGTAATGAGTTTGTTGCACACATCGCATTACATACCCTACATATCCGAAGATATTCTATCCACATATGTTACATCTTTTCTATATGTCAGTAACAGGATTAATCCAAAGCTGTCTTGTCAATAATAAATTAATTATACACTAAGAGAATGCCTACAAGTGACTATAGAATCCATCTTGCCTAATTGAAGAAGTCACGAACCACCATCTACGATTAAGACGGCATGTTCAACTTTCTTCAATGATCTAAATAGATGTAAATGCATGAGCACTAACATTTTACTATTAGTTTTGCACTCTTCTGCAGACCATCTATCACCAGTTGTACTGGAATACTTGGCATGCTGGCAAAAGGCTAAAGAGACAAACTATGTATCAGTTCCAAAACGGGATTAATGAGATAAATGGCGCCACTTTCGCTGTACTCAGTCTACGAAGCGTGCTATTTTCCAGAATAAAAAGGGCTAAATCATCTGAAGGGGAATCGACCTGTTCTGCTGAAAAATGTATAGACCGAGATGTATGGAAACAAAACTAAAAGGTAGGATTGAGGTATGTGGAGGTTTTCCTCACTTGGATGTGGACCGGAGCTGGGAAACCATCCTATCGAAAAATGACGCGTCGGCCATCTCTGAGGCACACCCACCGCGAGTGGGCGAGGCGCGGCCGGGAACACAGGCTTCTGAGCAGTGGCGGAGCTACAAATAAATTGCTTGGGGGCCAAGCTAAAGAACACACACACACAAAAATAATAATATATATATCAAATTCTGGATCACTGGCATTAATCAGTATACCTTCTCTTATTTGTTACAATATGAAGAGATCAGATACAAACAAAATAAGCTATACCAAACTTTACTATACGATAATCTGTCAGGCACTCCAATTTTGACTGTCCTTGCACATAGCTACCTCTACTACAACTTCTAAACTGTAAACAATAATTGAGTGAATTGTTTATGCTAGCACATTGGTAATGAGATGAATAGACGATGACCTAAGTGAAATTTAGGGAGAAACTGAGAATGCTTCAAACAAAATATATGTGCAGCTTGTAGTGATTCACTGGAATTGGAGAGATTGAGGCTTGAGAGACGAGAGGATCAGATTCAAGGAGGAGCTCATTTGGGTGTTGCTTGGGTTGCCGGTGGTAGCTGCGTGTACCTCGGCCGCGTGGGGTCGTGGGTTGGTCGACTCCGACTCGCCGTGCTGCTGTGCTGCAGCCCCCTTGGCCAGTGGGCGGAGCCGCGGCGGCCTGCGGTTGCGGCGTGACGGGGGGCGGCGGCAGCTGAGTCGCCGGGTGCTGCGTCTCTGTGTGGCGTGAGGCGTGAGCTCCCGGGCCATGGGGTTGGGGCCTCAGTGAATGCTGGGCCTAGGTATCTAATCTTTTTTTCTCCAGAGCTGGGCGGGCCACGGCCCAGGTCAGCTCTAGCGTGGGCCCTCGGCGCGGGCGGAGACGCTCCTGAGTCCTGACGGCAGGCTGAGCACGAAATCCCTAATTAAGGAGTACTCGTTGCAAAGAACACTCCATCTTCCGAGGTCACGACAAACGGCGCACATGCAGCGCGTCACTTGTCACAATCTGGGAGTTTTCTCTTTTTTCGTAGATTCGTTTATTCAAAACGTTTTATCTCTTAAACCGTGCGTCCAAATCTCAAACTGTTTTCACCATTGGATTCCTCGCGTCGAGATCTTCAAAACTAGATCCCATGTTGATAAGTTTTGACGAACTTTTTTTCACGAAAAAAACCAAACGAAAAAAAGGACGAAACAACCAAACCGGGAGCACGGTTTTTTTTCTTTTCGAAAGAGGCACGCCCGTGCCTCTCGCATAATCACAACCGTGCCTCTCGTGAAAGCAAAACCGTGACTCTCGTGAAAAGAAAAAAAAACAGAAAACGCGTTTTTTCCCTTTCCGAAAGAGGCACGCCCGTGACTCTCGCGAAAGCACAACCGTGCCTCTGGCAAAAGCAAAACTGTGACTTTCGCGAAAGAAAAAAAACAGAAAACGCGTATTTTTCCCTTTCCGAGAGGCACGGCCGTGACTCTCGCAAAAGCACAACCGTGCCTTTCGCGGAAGCAAAACCGTGACTCTCGCGAAAGAAAAAAAACAGAAAATGCGTTTTGTTTTTCCCTTTCCGAGAGGCACGGCCGTGACTCTCACGAAAGCACAACCGTGCCTCTCACGGAAGTAAAACCGTGACTCTCGCAAAAGGAAAAAAACAGTAAACGCGTTTTTTTCGTTTCCGAAAGGCACGGCCGTGACTCTCGCTAAAAAACAACCGTGCCTCTCGCGAAAAAAAGTGACTTTTCATGAAAGAAAAAAAAAGTAAACGCATTTTTTCACGCTTGGTCGAAACGCTAAGGAAGACCAGCGAAAAACCAAAATGTCGAAAAAACCAAGGAAAAAACCGTTTAAAAAGCCGAAAACGCGTGCGGAAAAATAAAAAATAAAACAAAATCTGGAGGGAGCGTCCAGAGCGCGACACGTGGCGAATGGCTGAGAGCACGCCAAGTGGCGTTGATCGTTGCGAGGCTCCCGAAGGAGCGCTCGTTAACTAGTTGCTCCCGGCTGAGCAGGTCGCGCACGGCACAGGGAGGAGCACGACCGTGCGCGGACTCAGAGCATCTTCAGCCGCGCCCCCAGAAACGTCTCCCCAGGCGATTTTTTCGCGTCGACGTCGAAAAAACGGCCCAGTCGCGCCCCAGGAGCCCGATTTTCGCCGGCCTGGGCCGAAATCAGCGCCGGCAGACCCAGGCCGAACCCGGCGCGCTGGGGGCGCCCGGGGGCGCCGGGGCGAGCGGTTTTGGTGCGAAAGAGCCGCGGGCCAGCCGCGTCAACGACACCGCGCCTCGTCTTCCCCCCAAACGCCTTGGTTTCCCGCGGGGAATCAATGGCAAGGCTACCGCCGGTCAGCCATGCCATTGATTCCTCACGGGCGGCGCGTCACGGGGCGGCACGCCGACGCCTCCCCTCCCGCGCACGCATACACACGGGCGCGGCGCGGCTATATAAGCCGGTGGCTTCCCTCGCCTCATATCATGCGCTTTCATGGTTGGATGCACGAAATCTTAATGCAAAAGAACGTCACTTTATATTGCCACTTGTGATATGGACCTTTATTATGTAGTCCGTCGCTTTTATTTCTTCCACATCACAAGATCGTATAAAGCTTATTTTCTCCACACTAATAAATCATACATATTTAGAGACCAATTTTTATTGTGATTGTCGAGCCTCAAAAGGTTTCACTTTCCAAACCCAATGTGAAGCTAACACTAGGCATGATATGATTTCAACTTCATGATATTCAATTTATTCAACAATTTACTGATGACCCACAAGTATAGGGGATCTATCGTAGTCCTTTCGATAAGTAAGAGTGTCGAACCCAACGAGGAGCAGAAGGAAATGATAAGCGGTTTTCAGCAAGGTATTCTCCGCACGCACTGAATTTATAGGTAACAGATAGTTTTGTGATAGGATAATTTGTAACGAGCAACAAGTAACAAAAGTAAATAAAGTGCAGCAAGGTGGCCCAATCCTTTTTGTAGCAAAGGACAAGCCTGGACAAACTCTTATATAGAGAAAAGCGCTCCCGAGGACACATGGGAATTATCGTCAAGCTAGTTTTCATCACGTTCATATGATTCGCGTTCGGTACTTTGATAATTTGATATGTGGGTGGACCGGTGCTTGGGTGTTGTCCTTACTTGGACAAGCATCCCACTTATGATTAACCCCTATTGCAAGCATCCGCAACTACAAAAGAAGTATTAAGGTAAACCTAACCATAGCATGAAACATATGGATCCAAATCAGCCCCTTACGAAGCAACACATAAAGTAGGGTTTAAGCTTCTGTCACTCTAGCAACCCATCATCAACTTATGTCGGCGTTCTGGGAACGGCGTGGCTTTGCTAGCAGGCCCGTACGGCCCATCTTCATCAACAAGGTATTCAAGACCCTCGCGAGGGGCCAAGCCCCGCGAGGCGGATGACGCAAGACCTCCTCAAGAGCGGCCTCTCCAGGCAGGCTCGCGAGGAGCGGAGATATCAAGGCGGGGCAAACCTCGCGAGGCTCTAGTGACGTGAGCCATGATGACCGACACCAGGAGGGCGCCAGGTGGGCGCCAGCGCGCGCAGCGTCCTCGTTTCCTCTTTGGTGCTAAGGAAGCAAGCGCAGGCGCGGAGTACCGAGGCATCAGGCAAAGGTTTCCATATCGGTGCAACAAGACCAAGACCAGCAGGACGACAAGATGGAGGTCACCATGGAGCCCAAGACGGCGTAATCATCAGAGCCTTTTGCAGGCGAAGACCACTTTTGTCAGGATAGCTTGTACTAGCTGTCCCCTTTCAATTTGCCCGCCGTTGTTGGCTCCCTTCCCGCTCAATATTTGGGGAGAGGACCAGGGCCTATATAAGTAAAACTAGCCACCACAGTAGAGGCATCGAGTTCTCATCCACAAGTTCGTCGAGCACAAGAACACCTCAACCTCAGGAGGCCGTTCTTCCCCTTGTACTGTTCATCATCAGCCCAAGAGGCAATCCACTACCACACACTAGAGTAGGGTATTACACCACAACGGTGGCCCGAACCAGTATAAATCTCGTGTCTTTCTGTGTTGCGAGTTCGTCGAGTTCGTCCGCGAGATCTTAGCGAGCTAGGGCGTGGATCGGTAGGAGGGAAAGAATTTCGCGCGCACCCCAGAGTTCGAACCTTAAGGGTTTTGCCGGAACCCTAGATCCGACATTTGGCGCGCCAGGTAGGGGTGCGCCGTAGCTTTCCTTCCGTTGATCCGTCGCTCCGTCGTCTCCATGGCGGACGCTTGCCGTGCTTGAGCTGAGCGCCGGGCTGCCCTCACCGCCCGTGTTGCTCAAACGACTCCAGTCGGCGGGCCACCTCGTCGTTCTCCGTCCCCTGCCGCCAACGCCGCCACCAGACTGGCGGGGGACGAGCAGCAAGCGTCCTCACTGCACCCATCGGTGCGGCAGGACGGCCGCACCGCCACTCCATCACTGACCCCAGCCGGTTCCTCGTCCCACGCACGTCGCGCTCCTCATGGCGAACGAGCTCCTGCGCTATCGCCCGGTCGACGACCTCTACGAGGACTGGCTCGACCGCGTCGCCGAGCTCGTCCGCGCCGCAGGGGGCTCCCCGACGCCGCCCCTCTCTCTGCCACGCCCTCCGCCGGCCACGGGCGACGTGGCTCATGGAGCGCCTCCACCACCTCTGCCCCAAGACGTGCCTTGGCACCAAGGCGCGCGGCCCCACAGCGTGCCCCACCACGCCCGGTGCCCGCGCGCGAAGAGATAAGCTGCCAAGAAATTCCTCAGCCGCGAGAAGCTGCACCTGCGCTCCCCGCGCCGCCTCGCCAAGACCGCGCGCTGCACGCGGTGGCGGCGCGCGGACCTCGTCAAGACCAAGCTCCACCTCCAAGACGGGCCCCAGTAACCACGGTCGGCTGTCGCGCCTTCAACCCCGAGCTGCGTAGCGTCGCCTGGCCGGGCAAGTTCAAGCCGGACCTGCCTCCTCGCTACGACGGCACCGCCGACCCCGTGGAGTTCCTGCAGCTCTACGAGCTGAGCATCGAAGCAGCCAACGGCAACGAGAAAGTCATGGCGAACTGGTTTCCCATGGCTCTCAAGGATGGCGACCTCTCCAGAAGTACATCCAGTGCTTCAACAACACTCGCCTCAAGATCCCCAAGGTCACGGACGAGGCCATCATCTCCGCGTTCGCTGACGGCGTCCGCGACATCAAGATGAAGGAGGAGCTCGCTATCCACGAGGAGCTGTGCACATCTCAGGAGCTATTCAACCTGGCGACCAAGTGCGCAAGGGCTGAGGAGGGGCGCCTCTCCCTCCTCGAGCTGCCACCTGCGGGCACAGAGGAGAAAAAGGCCAAGGCCAAGGACGTGAAGCGCAAGGAAGCAGTTGTGCTCGCAGCGGAGCCCAACACCAAGCGAGGCAGGGACCAGCCCGAGTCATCCAAGAACAACCGGCCGTTCTGCGCCTTCCACAACCTGAACACCCACAACACCAGTGACTGTCAAGAGCTCAGAGCCATTCGCGAAGGACGCTTCGGTCGACGCCCCGAGCGTAGCGACCGGGGCTACGGCCGAGGAGGAGGACGTCGAGGCTGACGCTGGGACGACCGTGGCCCGCGCCAGGAGTGGCGCGACAGGCCTCGTGAGGACCGCTGGCAGGACCATCCTCGGGAGGGCGCCTGGAGGGACCAGCCTCGTGAGGATCGTCCTCAGGGCAACGTCGGTCTTCCCCCGCTGCCGCCACCACCAAGAAGGAATGACAACCACCATCAGGACGAGGGGGCTGGGGGCTTCCAAGAGCCGCGTGCAATCTCCTGCATCTTGGGCGGCGCTCAGGCCCCAGCCTCTCAGCGCATCTTCAGACAGTTCGCTCGTGAGGTGAACCGCAGTCCTCCCCAAGCTCGAGGCCACGCGCCCGCTCAGGTGGTCCCAGTGCGCCATCACCTTCAACTCGGCAGATCAGCTCAAGTGTGCAGCCACCGCTGGCGCCCTCCAGATGCTTTGTTCACCAGTCATCAGCAATGTGCAAGTTACCAAGACCCTCATCGACGGCGGCGCACGGCTCAACGTCCTGTCCGTCGACACGTTCGACAACCTCCAAGTCCCGTATGAGCAGCTTCAGCCTACCAAGCCTTTCTCAGGAGTGACCGACGGTTCCACAACACCGATAGGGCAGGTCCGCCTGCCTGTAACCTTCAGGGAACGCAAGAACTACCACACCGGGCTCATCGACTTCGACGTCACGCACATCCGCCTGCCATACAACACCATCCTCGGGTATCCGGCCCTGGCCAAGTTCATGGCGGTCACCCACCACGGCTACAACGTCCTCAAGATGCCGGGAAGCGGCGGAATCATCACGGTCCCATGTGAAGAGAGAGATGCGGTGTGCTCCCTCGAGCGCGCCTTGATACGTCTCCAACGTATCTATAATTTTTGATTGTTCCATGCTATATTATATTCTGTTTTGGACATTATTGGGCTTTATTATACACTTTTATATTATTTTTGGGACTAACCTATTAACCGGAGGCCCAGCCCAGAATTGCTGTTTTTTGCCTATTTCAGAGTTTCGCAGAAAAAGAATACCAAACGGAGTCCAAACGGAATGAAACCTTCGGGAACGTGATTTTCGGAACAAACGTGATCCAGAGGACTTGGACCCTACGTCAAGACATCAACCAGGAGGGCACGAGGTAGGGGGGCGCGCCTACCACCCAGGGCGCGCCCTCCACCCTCGTGGGCCCCCTGTTGCTCCACCGACGTACTCCTTCCTCCTATATATACCTACGTACCCCCAAACTACCAGATACGGAGCCAAAAACCTAATTCCACCGCCGCAACCTTCTGTACCCGTGAGATCCCATCTTGGGGCCTGTTCAGGAGCTCTGCCGGAGGGGGCATCGATCACGGAGGGCTTCTACATCAACACCATAGCCTCTCCGATGATGTGTGAGTAGTTTACCTCAGACCTTCGGGTCCATAGTTATTAGCTAGATGGCTTCTTCTCTCTTTTTGGATCTCAATACAATGTTCTCCCCCTCTCTTGTGGAGATCTATTCGATGTAATCTTCTTTTGCGGTGTGTTTGTTGAGACCGATGAATTGTGGGTTTATGATCAAGTTTATCTATGAACAATATTTGAATCTTCTCTGAATTCTTTTATGTATGATTGGTTACCTTTGCAAGTCTCTTCGAATTATCGGTTTGGTTTGGCCTACTAGATTGATCTTTCTTGCCATGGGAGAAGTGCTTAGCTTTGGGTTCAATCTTGCGGTGTCCTTTCCCAGTGACAGTAGGGGCAACAAGGCACGCATTGTATTGTTGCCATCGAGGATAACAAGATGGGGTTTATATCATATTGCATGAGTTTATCCCTCTACATCATGTCATCTTGCTTAAAGCGTTACTCTGTTCTTATGAACTTAATACTCTAGATGCATGCTGGATAGCGGTCGATGTGTGGAGTAATAGTAGTAGATGCAGGCAGGAGTCGGTCTACTTGTCTCGGACGTGATGCCTATATACATGATCATACCTAGATATTCTCATAACTATGCTCAATTCTGTCAATTGCTCAACAGTAATTTGTTCACCCACCGTAAATACTTATGCTCTTGAGAGAAGCCACTAGTGAAACCTATGGCCCCCGGGTCTATTTTTCATCATATTAATCTTCCAATAATTAGTTATTTTTATTGCTTTCTATTTTACTTTGCATCTTTATCATAAAAATACCAAAAATATTATCTTATCATATCTATCAGATCTCACTCTCGTAAGTGACCGTGTAGGGATTGACAACCCCTTATCGCGTTGGTTGCGAGGATTTATTTGCTTGTGTAGGTGCGTGATACGTCTCCAACGTATCTATAATTTTTTATCGTTCCATGCTATTATATTATCTGTTTTGGATGTTTATGGGCTTTATTAAACACTTTTATATTATTTTTGGGACTAACCTATTGACCCAGAGCCCAGTGCCAGTTCCTGTTTTTTCCCTTGTTTCAGTGTTTCGATGAAAAGGAATATCAAACGGAGTCGAAACGGAATGAAACCTTCTGGAGAAGTTATTTTTGGAAGGAAAGTAACCCGGGAGACTTGGAGTCCACGTCAAGAAAGCAACGAGGAAGGCACGAGGCAGGGGGCGCGCCCTCCACCCTCGTGGCTCCCCTGACGTATTTCTTCCGCCTATATATATCCATATACCCTAAAACGATCGGGGAACAGAATAGATCGAGAGTTCCGCCGCCGCAAGCCTCTGCAGCCACCAAAAACCAATCGGGACCCTGTTCCAGCACCCTGCCGGAGCGGGAGAACCCTCACCGGTGGCCGTCTTCATCATCCCGGCGCTCTCCATGACGAGGAGGGAGTAGTTCACCCTCGAGGCTGAGGGTATGTACCAGTAGCTATGTGTTTGATCTCTCTCTCTCGTGTTCTTGAGGTGACACGATCTTGATGTATCGCGAGCTGTGCTACTATAGTTGGATCTGTTGGGGATCGTAACAGAATTTTAAAATTTTCCTACGCTCACCAAGATCCATCTATGGAGTATGCTAGCAACGAGGGGAAAGGAGTGCATCTACATACCCTTGTAGATCGCGAGCGGAAGCGTTCCAATGAACGAGGTTGATGGAGTCGTACTCGCCGTGATCCAAATCACCGATGACCGAGTGCCGAACGGACGACACCTCCGCGTTCAACACACATACGGAGCAGCGACGTCTCCTCCTTCTTGATCCAGCAAGGGGGAAGGAGAGGTTGATGGAGATTCAGCAGCACGACGGCGTGGTGGTGGATGTAGCGGGATCTTGGCAGGGCTTCGCCGAGCTTCTGCGAGAGGGAGAGGTGTTGCAGGGGAGGCGCCAAAGGCTGTAGTACTACTGCCCTCCCTCCCCCCCTTTATATAGGCCCCCTGGGAGGGGGGCGCCGGCCAGGAACCCATCTGCATGGGGGGCGGCGGCCAGGGGGGAGACTTGCCCCCCAAGGCAAGTGGGGCGCCCCCCCACCCTAGGGTTTCCAACCCTAGGCGCAGGGGGGAGGCCCATGGGGGGCGCCCCAGCCCACTAAGGGCTGGTTCCCTTCCCACTTCAGCCCATGGGGCCCTCCGGGATAGGTGGCCCCACCCGGTGGACCCCCGGGACCCTTCCGGTGGTCCCGGTACAATACCGGTGACCCCCGAAACTTTTCCGGTGGCCGAAACTTGACTTCCTATATAGAATTCTTCACCTCCGGACCATTCCGGAACTCCTCGTGACGTCCGGGATCTCATCCGGGACTCCGAACAACTTTCGGATTTCCGCATACTCATATCTCTACAACCCCAGCGTCACCGAACCTTAAGTGTGTAGACCCTACGGGTTCGGGAGACATGCAGACATGACCGAGACGCCTCTCCGGTCAATAACCAACAGCGG
Organism: Triticum aestivum; assembly: GCF_018294505.1. Taxonomy (NCBI): domain Eukaryota; kingdom Viridiplantae; phylum Streptophyta; class Magnoliopsida; order Poales; family Poaceae; genus Triticum; species Triticum aestivum. The sequence continues at coordinate 199,329,458 of NC_057814.1, forward strand.
GATCTGGATACCCATGTTGGCTCCCACATGTTCCACGATGATCTCATCGGATGAACCACGATGTCGAGGATTCAATCAATCCCGTATACAATTCCCTTTGTCAATCGGTATGTTACTTGCACGAGATTCGATCGTCGGTATCCCAATACCTTGTTCAATCTCGTTACCGGCAAGTCTCTTTACTCGTACCGCAATGCATGATCCCGTGACTAACGCCTTAGTCACATTGAGCTCATTATGATGATGCATTACCGAGTGGGCCCAGAGATACCTCTCCGTCATACGGAGTGACAAATCCCAGTCTCGATCCGTGCCAACCCAAGAGACACTTTCGGAGATACCCGTAGTGTACCTTTATAGTCACCCAGTTATGTTGTGACATTTGGCACACCCAAAGTACTCCTACGGTATCCGGGAGTTGCACGATCTCATGGTCTAAGGAGAAGATACTTGACATTGGAAAAGCTCTAGCAAACGAACTACACGATCTTTGAGCTATGCTTAGGATTGGGTCTTGTCCATCACATCATTCTCCTAATGATGTGATCCCGTTATCAATGACATCCAATGTCCATAGTCAGGAAACCATGACTATCTGTTGATCAATGAGCTAGTCAACTAGATGCTTACTAGGGACACGTTGTGGTCTATGTATTCACACATGCATTACGATTTCCGGATAACACAGTTATAGCATGAACAATAGACAATTACCATGAACAAAGAAATATAATAATAACCATTTATTATTGCCTCTAGGGCATATTTCCAACAGTCTCCCACTTGCACTAGAGTCAATAATCTAGTTACATTGTGATGAATCGAACACCCATTGCGTCCTGGTGTTTAGTCAACGGATCTGCTACATTCAGGTTCGTATGTACTTTACAAATATCTATGTCTCCATTTTGAACACTTTCACGAATGGAGTTGAAGCGACGCTTGATATGCCTGGTCTTCCTGTGAAACCTGGGCTCCTTGGCAAGGGCAATAGCTCCAGTGTTGTCACAAAAGAGAGTCATCGGGCCCGACGCATTGGGAATCACCCCTAGGTCGGTAATGAACTCCTTCATCCAGACTGCTTCCTGTGCTGCCTCCGAGGCTGCCATGTACTCTGCTTCACATGTAGATCCCGCCATGACGCTTTGCTTGCAACTGCACCAGCTTACTGCTCCTCCATTCAAAATATACACGTATCCGGTTTGTGACTTCGAGTCATCCAGATCTGTGCCGAAGCTAGCGTCGACGTAACCCTTTACGATGAGCTCTTCGTCACCTCCATAAACGAGAAACATATCCTTAGTCCTCTTCAGGTACTTCAGGATATTCTTGACCGCTGTCCAGTGTTCCATGCCGGGATTACTTTGGTACCTTCCTACCAAACTTACGGCAAGGTTTACATCAGGTCTGGTACACAGCATGGCATACATAATAGACCCTATGGCCGAGGCATAGGGGATGACACTCATCTTTTCTCTATCTTCTGCCGTGGTCGGGCATTGAGCCGTGCTCAATTGCACACCTTGCAATACAGGCAAGAACCCCTTCTTGGACTGATCCATATTGAACTTCTTCAATATCTTGTCAAGGTACGTACTTTGTGAAAGACCAATGAGGCGTCTTGATCTATCTCTATAGATCTTGATGCCTAATATATAAGCAGCTTCTCCAAGGTCCTTCATTGAAAAACACTTATTCAAATAGGCCTTTATACTTTCCAAGAATTCTATATCATTTCCCATCAATAGTATGTCATCCACATATAATATGAGAAATTCTACAGAGCTCCCACTCACTTTCTTGTAAACACAGGCTTCTCCATAAGTCTGTGTAAACCCAAATGCTTTGATCATCTCATCAAAGCGAATGTTCCAACTCCGAGATGCTTGCACCAGCCCATAGATTGAGCGCTGAAGCTTGCATACTTTGTTAGCATTCTTAGGATCGACAAAACCTTCCGGCTGCATCATATACAATTCTTCCTTAAGGAAGCCGTTAAGGAATGCCGTTTTGACGTCCATCTGCCATATCTCATAATCATAGTATGCGGCAATTGCTAACATGATTCGGACGGACTTCAGCTTCACTACGGGTGAGAAAGTCTCATCGTAGTCAACCCCTTGAACTTGTCGATAACCCTTAGCGACAAGTCGAGCCTTATAGATGGTCACATTACCATCCGCGTCTGTCTTCTTCTTAAAGATCCATTTGTTTTCTATGGCTCGCCAATCATCGGGCAAGTCAGTCAAAGTCCATACTTCGTTTTCATACATGGATCCTATCTCAGATTTCATGGCTTCTAGCCATTTGTCGGAATCCGGGCCCGGCATCGCTACTTCATAGTTCGAAGGTTCACCGTTGTCTAATGATTTCCAGGACAGGTTGCCGTACCACTCTGGTGCGGAACGTGTCCTTGTGGACCTACGAAGTTCAGTAGTAACTTGATCCGAAGCTTCATGATCATCATCATTAACTTCCTCCCCAGTCGGTGTAGGCACCACAGGAACATCTTCCCGCGCTGCGCTACTTTCCGGTACGGAAGGGGTGACTATCACCTCATCAAGTTCCACTTTCCTCCCACTTACTTCCTTCGAGAGAAACTCTTTCTCCAGAAAGGACCCGTTCTTGGCAACGAAGATCTTGCCTTCGGATCTGAGGTAGAAGGTATACCCAATAGTTTCCTTAGGGTATCCTATGAAGACGCATTTCTCCAACTTGGGTTCGAGCTTTTCAGGTTGAAGTTTCTTGACATAAGCATCGCATCCCCAAACTTTTAGAAACGACAGCTTAGGTTTCTTCCCAAACCATAATTCATACGGTGTCGTCTCAACGGATTTCGACGAAGCCCTATTTAAAGTGAATGTGGCAGTCTCTAAAGCATAGCCGCAAAATGAGAGCGGTAAATCGGTAAGAGACATCATAGATCGCACCATATCCAATAGAGTGCGATTACGACGTTCGGACACACCGTTTCGCTGAGGTGTTCCAGGCGGCGTGAGTTGTGAAACGATTCCACATTTCCTTAAGTGCGCACCAAATTCGTGACTTAAATATTCTCCACCACGATCTGATCGTAAGAATTTTATTTTTCTGTCACGTTGATTCTCAACCTCACTCTGAAATTCCTTGAACTTTTCAAAGGTTTCAGACTTGTGTTTCATTAGGTAGACATACCCATATCTACTTAAATCATCAGTGAGAGTGAGAACATAACGATATCCTCCGCGAGCCTCAACACTCATTGGACCGCACACATCGGTATGTATGATTTCCAATAAGTTGGTTGCTCGCTCCATTGTTCCGGAGAACAGAGTCTTGGTCATCTTACCCATGAGGCATGGTTCGCACGTGTCAAATGATTCGTAATCAAGAGACTCCAAAAGTCCATCTGCATGGAGCTTCTTCATGCGCTTGACACCAATGTGACCAAGGCAGCAGTGCCACAAGTATGTGGGACTATCGTTATCAACTTTACATCTTTTGGTATTCACACTATGAATATGTGTAACATCACGTTTGAGATTCATCAAGAATAAACCATTGACTAGCGGGGCATGACCATAAAACATATCTCTCAAATAAATAGAACAACCATTATTCTCGGATTTAAATGAGTAGCCATCTCGAATTAAACGAGATCCAGATACAATGTTCATGCTCAAAGCTGGCACTAAATAACAATTATTGAGGTTTAAAACTAATCCCGTAGGTAGATGCAGAGGTAGCGTGCCGACGGTGATCACATCGACCTTGGAACCATTCCCGACGCACATCGTCACCTCGTCCTTTGCCAGTCTCCGTTTATTCCGCAGTTCCTGTTTTGAGTTACAAATATGAGCAACCGCACCGGTATCAAATACCCAGGAGCTACTACGAGTACTGGTAAGGTACACATCAATTACATGTATATCACATATACCTTTGGTGTTGCCGGCCTTCTTGTCCGCTAAGTATTTGGGGCAGTTCCGCTTCCAGTGACCACTTCCCTTGCAATAAAAGCACTCAGTCTCAGGCTTGGGTCCATTCTTTGACTTCTTCCCGGCAACTGGCTTACCGGGCGCGGCAACTCCCTTGCCGTCCTTCTTGAAGTTCTTCTTACCCTTGCCCTTCTTGAACTTAGTGGTTTTATTCACCATCAACACTTGATGTTCTTTTCTGATCTCCACCTCCGCTGATTTCAGCATCGAATATACCTCAGGAATGGTCTTTTCCATCCCCTGCATATTGAATTTCATCACAAAGCTCTTGTAGCTTGGTGGAAGCGACTGAAGGATTCTGTCAATGACCGCGTCATCCGGGAGATTAACTCCCAGCTGAGACAAGCGGTTGTGTAACCCAGACATTCTGAGTATGTGCTCACTAACAGAACTATTCTCCTCCATTTTACAGCTGAAGAACTTGTCGGAGACTTCATATCTCTCGACCCGGGCATGAGCTTGGAAAACCATTTTCAGCTCTTCGAACATCTCATATGCTCCATGCTTCTCAAAACGCTTTTGGAGCCCCGGTTCTAAGCTGTAAAGCATGCCGCACTGAACGAGGGAGTAATCATCAGCACGTGATTGCCAAGCGTTCATAACGTCTTGGTTCTCTGGGATTGGTGCTTCACCTAGCGGTGCTTCTAGGACATAATCTTTCTTGGCTGCTATGAGGATGATCCTCAGGTTCCGGACCCAGTCCGTATAGTTGCTGCCATCATCTTTCAGCTTGGTTTTCTCTAGGAACGCGTTGAAGTTGAGGACAACATGGACCATTTGATCTACAAGACATATTGTAAAGATTTTAGACTAAGTTCATGATAATTAAGTTCATATAATCAAATTATTCAATGAACTCCCACTCAGATAGACATCCCTCTAGTCATCTAAGTGAAAACATGATCCGAGTTAACTAGGCCGTGTCCAATCATCACGTGAGACGGACTAGTCAAGATCGGTGAACATCTCCATGTTGATCGTATCTTCTATACGACTCATGCTCGACCTTTCGGTCCTCCGTGTTCCGAGGCCATGTCTGTACATGCTAGGCTCGTCAAGTCAACCTAAGTGTATTGCGTGTGTTCCGAGGCCATGTCTGTACATGCTAGGCTCGTCAACACCCGTTGTATGCGAACGTTAGAATCTATCACACCCGATCATCACGTGGTGCTTCGAAACAACGAACCTTCGCAACGGTGCACAGTTAGGGTGAACACTTTCTTGAAATTATTATAAGGGATCATCTTACTTACTACCGTCGTTCTAAGCAAATAAGATGCAAAACATGATAAACATCACATGCAATCAAATAGTGACATGATATGGCCAATATCATTATGCTCCTTTGATCTCCATCTTCGGGGCACCATGATCATCTTCGTCACCGGCATGACACCATGATCTCCATCATTGTGTCTTCATGAAGTCGTCACGCCAACGATTACTTCTACTTCTATGGCTAACGCGTTTAGCAACAAAGTAAAGTAATTTACATGGCGTTATTAATGACACGCAGGTCATACAAAATAATAAAGACAACTCCTATGGCTCCTGCCGGTTGTCATACTCATCGACATGCAAGTCGTGATTCCTATTACAAGAATATGATCAATCTCATACATCACATATATCATTCATCACATCTTCTGGCCATATCACATCACATAGCACATGCTGCAAAAACAAGTTAGACGTCCTCTAATTGTTGTTGCAAGTTTTTACGTGGCTTGAATAGGTTTCTAGCAAGAACGTTTCTTACCTACGTAAAACCACAACGTGATGTGCCAATTTCTATTTACCCTTCATAAGGACCCTTTTCATCGAATCCGTTCCGACTAAAGTGGGAGAGACAGACACCCGCTAGCCACCTTATGCAACTAGTGCATGTCAGTCGGTGGAACCTGTCTCACGTAAGCGTACGTGTAAGGTCGGTCCGGGCCGCTTCATCCCACAATACCGCCGAAACAAGATAAGACTAGTAGCGGCAAGAAGAATTGGCAACATCTACGCCCACAACTGCTTTGTGTTCTACTCGTGCATAGTAACTACGCATAGGCCTGGCTCATGATGCCACTGTTGGGGATCATAGCAGAATTTTAAAATTTTCCTACGCTCACCAAGATCCATCTATGGAGTATACTAGCAACGAGGGGAAAGGAGTGCATCTACATACCCTTGTAGATCACGAGCGGAAGCGTTCCAATGAACGAGGTTGATGGAGTCGTACTCGCCGTGATCCAAATCACCGATGACCGAGTGCCGAACGGACGGCACCTCCGCGTTCAACACACGTACGGAGCAGCGACGTCTCCTCCTTCTTGATCCAGCAAGGGGGAAGGAGAGGTTGATGGAGATCCAGCGGCACGACGGCGTGGTGGTGGATGTAGCGGGATCTCGGCAGGGCTTCGCCGAGCTTCTGCGAGAGGGAGAGGTGTTGCAGGGGAGGAGGGAGGCACCAAAGGCTGTAGTACTACTGCCCTCCCTCCCCCCTTTATATAGGCCCCCTGGGAGGGGGGGGGCGCCGGCCAGGAACCCATCTGCATGGGGGGCGGCGGCCAGGGGGGAGACTTGCCCCCCAAGGCAAGTGGGGCGCCCCCCACCCTAGGGTTTCCAACCCTAGGCGCAGGGGGGAGGCCCATGGGGGGCGCCCCAGCCCACTAAGGGCTGGTTCCCTTCCCACTTCAGCCCATGGGGCCCTCCGGGATAGGTGGCCCCACCCGGTGGACCCCCGGGACCCTTCCGGTGGTCCCGTTACAATACCGGTGACCCCCGAAACTTTTCCGGTGGCCGAAACTTGACTTCCTATATAGAATTCTTCACCTCCGGACCATTTCGGAACTCCTCGTGATGTCCGGGATCTCATATCGGACTCCAAACAACTTTTGGGTTTCCGCATACTCATATCTCTACAACCCCAGCGTCACCGAACCTTAAGTGTGTAGACCCTACATGTTGGGGAGACATGCAGACATGACCGAGACGCCTCTCCAGTCAATAACCAACAGCGGGATCTGGATACCCATGTTGGCTCCCACATGTTCCACGATGATCTCATCAGATGAACCACGATGTCGAGGATTCAATCAATCCCGTATACAATTCCCTTTGTCAATCGGTATGTTACTTGCCCGCGATTCGATCGTCGGTATCCCAATACCTTGTTCAATCTCGTTACCGGCAAGTCTCTTTACTCGTACCGCAATGCATGATCCCGTGACTAATGCCTTAGTCACATTGAGCTCATTATGATGATGCATTACCGAGTGGGCCCAGAGATACCTCTCCGTCATACGGAGTGACAAATCCCAGTCTCGATCCGTGCCAACCCAAGAGACACTTTCGGAGATACCCGTAGTGTACCTTTATAGTCACCCAGTTACGTTGTGACGTTTGGCACACCCAAAGTACTCCTACGGTATCCGGGAGTTGCACGATCTCATGGTCTAAGGAGAAGATACTTGACATTGGAAAATCTCTAGCAAACGAACTACACGATCTTTGAGCTATGCTTAGGATTGGGTCTTGTCCATCACATCATTCTCCTAATGATGTGATCCCGTTATCAATGACATCCAATGTCCATAGTCAGGAAACCATGACTATCTGTTGATCAACGAGCTAGTCAACTAGAGGCTTACTAGGGACACGTTGTGGTCTATGTATTCACACATGCATTACGATTTCCGGATAACACAATTATAGCATGAACAATAGACAATTACCATGAACAAAGAAATATAATAATAACCATTTATTATTGCCTCTAGGGCATATTTCCAATAGGATCTTATGATGTTTCTCCCCCTCTACTCTCTTGTAATGGATTGAGTTTTCCCTTTGAAGTAATCTTATCGGATTGAGTCTTTAATGATTTGAGAACACTTGATGTATGTCTTGCCGTGCGTATCTGTGGTGCCAATGGGATATCACGTGATTCACTTGATCTATGTTTTGGTGATCAACTTGCGGGTTCCGCCCATGAACCTATGCATAGGGGTTGACACATGTTTTCGTCTTGATTCTCCGGTAGAAACTTTGGGGCACTCTTTGAGGTTCTATGTGTTGGCTGAATAGATGAATCTGAGATTGTGTGATGCATATCGTATAATCATACCCACGGATACTTGAGGTGACATTGGAGTATCTAGGTGACATTAGGGTTTTGGTTGATTTGTGTCTTAAGGTGTTATTCTAGTACGAACTCTAGGGCTGTTTGTGACACTTATAGGAATAGCCCAACGGATTGATTGGAAAGAATAACTTTGAGGTGGTTTCGTACCCTACCATAATCTCTTCGTTTGTTCTCCGCTATTAGTGACTTTGGAGTGACTCTTTGTTGCATGTTGAGGGATAGTTATATGATCCAATTATGTTATTATTGTTGAGAGAACTTGCACTAGTGAAAGTATGAACCCTAGGCCTTGTTTCCTATCATTGCAATACCGTTTGTGCTCACTTTTATTATTATTTACCTTGCTGTTTTTATATTTTCAGATTACAAAAACCTATATCTACCATCCATATTGCACTTGTATCACCATCTCTTCGCCGAACTAGTGCACCTATACAATTTACCATTGTATTGGTTGTGTTGGGGACACAAGAGACTCTTTGTTATTTGGTTGCAGGGTTGCTTGAGAGAGACCATCTTCATCCTACGCCTCCCACGGATTGCTAAACCTTAGGTCATCCACTTGAGGGAAATTTGCTACTGTCCTACAAACCTCTGCACTTGGAGGCCCAACAACGCCTACAAGAAGAAGGTTGCGTAGTAGACATCAAGCAGTTTCTGGCGCCGTTGCCGGGGAGGTGAGTGCTTGAAGGTATATCTTTAGATCTTGCAATCGAATCTTTTTGTTTCTTGTTTTAGCACTAGTTTAGTTTAGAAAAGAAAACTAAAAAAATGGAATTGAGTTTGCCTCATACGCTTCATCTTTTTAATATCTTTCGAGAGTATGATGGGAAGGAAAATTGTGCCAAAGTGTTAGAAGAAGAATGCATTAAAATGTTTGGCACTAAATCTTTGAATGATGAGCATGATTGCAATTCTGTTAGTATGAACTCTTTGAATATCCATAGTACTAATGATGATTGCACTAGTCATGATGAAAATGTTTCCTATAAGCATGTCAATTTTTGTGGAGTGCATTGGGTTTGCAAGTACACATCAAATAGGGAAGATAGATATTGCAAGAGGCATAAGCATTTAGAAACTAAATTGTTGCAAGAAAGGCTAGATGTTTGTGCTGGAAATTTAAATTTTCTTGGCCATACTTGTGAACTTTGCAATGAGCGAGGTCATTTAACTATCCGATGCAAATTGTTTCATGATCTAATCGTGTCCAAAAATTGTGATGACTTGATTTCCCTTGCATATTATAATGAACTTAGTTTGCTTATGGGTTACGAAGAAATGAAACGTATAACTAATTATCTTCCACTATTTGCCCGTGACAAACTTCTTGGTTTTGATCTAGAGGAAATTTATATGTATTGTGCGGTGAATTGCATTGAAAATCCTTATATTGCCAATTACATAAAGAAAAGAAAACAAATAGAAGATGAAGAGAACACTAATGAAAGGGAAGAGACTTCCCAATATCCTCCTATTATTTCTTATGATGAATCAGGTAACGAGGAGGAGCCTTCTATTCAACCAATTTCATTAATAAGGAGCTTCAAAAAGAGGATTGAACTCACACATGATGTGGTGAAGAAGAAGAAAAGGAAAAGGAAGAGAGGTAAAAGATATCTCTCCCAAATAATGTTGCTCCTATTATTGTTGTGCCTCATGAAAATGAATCAAAAATAATTGTGGAAGATGATGCACTTGATGATGATATCGTTATGCCTATTGCTTGTTGTGATGATTATGATTGGGAAGATAATGATACTTCTTATGATCTTGAAAATATTTTTGGCACTTGCTTGGAAGGATATGATAATTGCTATACTATTGGTGTTATCCATACTATTAATGATGAGAGTGATTATGCGTATGATATGAAAAGGCCCAAGCTTGGGGATGCTATGTTTGATGAAGATGATGTTTTTGAGAATATATTTGCTGCAATTAACGTTTGTCCCAAGCTTGGGGATGCTACGTTTAATGAAGATGATATTTTTAGTCTCCCAAGTTTTGATATGCAAATTAATAATGATGATAGCATGCCTCCTACTTATGATAATTATATTGATGAAAGTGGATTTGGAGAGGTCATGACTTTATTTAGTAATGATTCCACTATCTTGGAAGAGGTTTCAATCGATTATGATGAGAACAAAGTTGCTACTTATGATGATTATTGTGATGAAACTTATGCTATAAAAAGTAGTGATGATTATATTTATAAAACTTGTCATGATTATGATTACCCTTTTTTTGAACATTACTCTTTTAATGTGGAAACAATTTATAGTATTCAAGTCTCTTATGATACTCCCACTATTCCGAATGAGAAGAAATTTGCTTATGTGGAGAGTAGTAAAATTTATATGCAAGTAGATCATGAAAAGAATGCTTTAGGTGCTGGTTATATTGTTGAATTCATTCATGATGCTACTGAAAATTATTATGAGGGAGGAATATATGCTTGTAAGAATTGCAATAATATCAAGTTTCCTCTCTATGTGCTTAAAGTTTTAAAGTTATGCTTGTTTTGCCTTCCTATGCTAGTTGATTATTGTTCCCATAAGTTGTTTGCTCACAAAATCCCTATGCATAGGAAGTGGGTTAGACTTAAATGTGCTAGTCATGTTCTTCATGATGCTTTCTTTATGTCTCAACTCTTATCTTTTATGCGAGCATCATTGAAATCATCATGCCTAGCTAGGGGCGTTAAACGTTAGCGCTTGTTGGGAGGCAACCCAATTTTATTTTAGTTGCTTTTTGGTTTTGTTTAGTAATAAGTAATCCATCTAGACTCTTTTTAGATGTGGTTTTATGTCTTAATTAGTGTTTGTGCCAAGTAGAACCTTTGGGAAGACTCGGGTGAAGTCTTTATGATCATGCTGTAAAAAACAGAAACTTTAGCGCTCACGAGATTAGCTTCAACTTTTTACTGGAGAGTGCTATTTAGTTGATTTTTTTTTGCAGATGATTACTAGACAAATTCCTCAGGTCCAACAATTTATTTTAGAATTTTTGGAGTTCCAGAAGTTTGCGTTAGTTACAGATTACTACAGACTGTTCTATTTTTGACAGATTCTGTTTTTCGTGTGTTGTTTGCTTATTTTGATGAATCTATGGCTAGTAAAATAGTTTATAAACCATAGAGAAGTTGGAATACAGTAGGTTTAACACCAATATAAATAAATAATGAGTTCATTACAGTAACTTGAAGTGGTGTTTTGTTTTCTTTCGCTAACGGAGCTCACGAGATTTTCTGTTAAGTTTTGTGTTGTGAAGTTCTCAAGTTTTGGGTAAAGATTTGATGGACTATGGAATAAGGAGTGGGAAGAGCCTAAGATTGGGGATTCCCAAGGCACCCCAAGGTAATATTAAAGGATAACCAAGAGCCTAAGCTTGGGGATGCCCCGGATGGCATCCCCTCTTTCGTCTACGTTCATCGGTAACTTTACTTGGAGCTATATTTTTATTCACCACATGATATGTGTTTTGCTTGGAGCGTCATTTTATTTTGTTTTGTTTTGCTTGCTGTTTGAATAAAATACCAAGATCTGAAATTATTAAATGGGAGAGTCTTCACATAGTTGCATAATTATTCAACTACTCATTGATCTTCACTTATATCTTTCGGGGTAGTTTGTCGTTTGCTCTAATGTTTCACTTATATCTTTTAGAGCACAATGGTGGTTTTATTTTGAAGAAATAGATGAACTCTCATGATTCACTTATATTATTTTGAGAGTCTTAAACAACATGGATAATTTGCTTAATCCTAATATGCTAGGTATTCAAGATTAGTAAAAAAAATTATGAGTGTGTTGAATACTAAGAGAAGTTCGATACTTGATGATTGTTTTGAGATATGGAGGTAATGATATTAAAGTTGTGCTAGTTGAGTAGTTGTGAATTTGAGAAATACTTGTGTTGAAGTTTGCAAGTCCCGTAGCATGCATGTATGGTAAACGTTATGTAACAAATTTGAAACATGAGGTGTTCTTTGATTGTCCTCCTTATGAGTGGCAGTCAGGGACGAGCGATGGTCTTTTCCTACCAATCTATCCCCCTAGGAGCATGCGCGTAGTGCTTGGTTTTTGATGACTTGTAGATTTTTGCAATAAGTATGTGAGTTCTTTATGACTAATGTTGAGTCCATGGATTATACGCACTCTCACCTTTCCATCATTGCTAGCCTCTTCGGTACCGTGCATTGCCCTTTCTCACATTGAGAGTTGGTGCAAACTTCGCCGGTGCATCCAAAGCCCGTGATATGATACGCTCTTTCACACATAAACCTCCTTATATCTTCCTCAAAACAGCCACCATACCTACCTATTATGGCATTTCCATAGCCATTCCGAGATATATTTCCATGCAACTTTCTACCATCCAGTTTATCATGACACGTTCATCATTGTCATATTGCTTTGCATGATCATGTAGTTGACATAGTATTTGTGGCAAAGCCACCGTTCATAATTCTTTCATACATGTCACTCTTGGTTCATTACATATCCCAGTACACCGCCGGAGGCATTCATACCGAGTCATACTTTGTTCTAGTATCCAGTTGTAAATAAATAGAAGTGTGATGATCATCATTTTCTAGAGCATTGTCCCAAGTGAGGAATAAAAAAAGAGAGAGAAAGAGAGAAGGGACAATGTTACTATCATTTTACCACACTTGTGCTTCAAAGTAGCACCATAATCTTCATGATAGAGAGTCTCTTGTTTTGTCACTTTCATACACTAGTGGGAATTTTTCATTATAGAACTTGGCTTGTATATTCCAACAATGGGACTCCTCAAGTGCCCTAGGTCTTTGTGAGCAAGCAAGTTGGATGCACACCCACTTAGTTTATTTTGTTGAGCTTTCATACATTTATAGCACTAGTGCATCCGTTGCATGGCAATCCCTACTCCTTTCATTAACATCAATCGATGGGCATCTCCATAGCTCATTGATTAGCCTCGTTGATGTGAGACTTTCTCCTTTTTTGTCTTCTCCACATAACCCCCATCATCATATTCTATTCCACCCATAGTGCTATGTACATGGCTCGCGCTCATGTATTGCGTGAGGGTTTATAAGTTTGAGATTACTAAAGTATGAAACAATTGCTTGGCTTGTCATCGGGGTTGTGCATGATGAGAGCATTCTTGTGTGACGAAAATGGAGCATGACCAAACTATATGATTTTGTAGGGATGAACTTTCTTTGGCCATGTTATTTTGAGAGGACATAATTGCTTAGTTAGTATGCTTGAAGTATTATTACTTTTATGTCAATATGAACTTTTATCTTGAATCTTTCGGATCTGAATATTCATACCACAATTAAGAAGAATTACATTGAAATTATGCCAAGTAGCATTCCACATCAAAAATTCTGTTTTTATCATTTACCTACTCGAGGACGAGCAGGAATTAAGCTTGGGGATGCTGATACGCTCCAACGTATCTATAATTTTTTATTGTTCTATGCTATTATATTATCTGTTTTCGATGTTTATGGGCTTTATTAAACACTTTTATATTATTTTTGGGACTAACCTATTGACCCAGAGCCCAGTGCCAGTTCCTGTTTTTTCCCTTGTTTCAGTGTTTCGAAGAAAAGGAATATCAAACGGAGTCGAAACGGAATGAAACTTTCTGGAGAAGTTATTTTTGGAAGGAAAGCAACCCGGGAGACTTGGAGTCCACGCCAAGAAAGCAACGAGGAAGGCACGAGGCAGGGGGGCGCGCCCACCCCCTGGGCGCGCACGAGGGCCCCTCGTGGCTCCCCTGACGTATTTCTTCCGCCTATATATATCCATATACCCTAAAATGATCGGGGAACAGAATAGATCGGGAGTTCCGCTGCCGCAAGCCTCTGTAGCCACCAAAAACCAATCGGGACCCTGTTCCGGCACCCTGCCGGAGGGGGAACCCTCACCGGTGGCCGTCTTCATCATCCCGGCGCTCTCCATGACGAGGAGGGAGTAGTTCACCCTCGGGGCTGAGGGTATGTACCAGTAGCTATGTGTTTGATCTCTCTCTCTCTCTCTCTCTCTCTCTCTCTCTCGTGTTCTTGAGGTGATACAATCTTGATGTATCGCGAGCTGTGCTACTATAGTTGGATCTTACGATGTTTCTCCCCCTCTACTCTCTTGTAATGGATTGAGTTTTCCCTTTGAAGTAATCTTATCGGATTGAGTCTTTAATGATTTGAGAACACTTGATGTATGTCTTGCTGTGCGTATCTGTGGTGACAATGGGATATCACGTGATTCACTTGATGTATGTTTTGGTGATCAACTTGCGGGTTCCGCCCATGAACCTATGCATAGGGGTTGGCACACGTTTTCGTCTTGATTCTCCGGTAGAAACTTTGGGGCACTCTTTGAGGTTCTATGTGTTGGTTGAATAAATGAATCTGAGATTGTGTGATGCATATCGTATAATCATACCCACGGATACTTGAGGTGACATTGGAGTATCTAGGTGACATTAGGGTTTTGGTTGATTTGTGTCTTAAGGTGTTATTCTAGTACGAACTCTAGGGCTGTTTGTGACACTTATAGGAATAGCCCAACGGATTGATTGGAAAGAATAACTTTGAGGTGGTTTCGTACCCTACCATAATCTCTTCGTTTGTTCTCCGCTATTAGTGACTTTGGAGTGACTCTTTGTTGCATGTTGAGGGATAGTTATATGATCCAATTATGTTATTATTGTTGAGAGAACTTGCACTAGTGAAAGTATGAACCCTAGGCCTTGTTTCCTATCATTGCAATACCGTTTGTGCTCACTTTTATTATTAGTTACCTTGCTGTTTTTATATTTTCAGATTACAAAAACCTATATCTACCATCCATATTGCACTTGTATCACCATATCTTCGCCGAACTAGTGCACCTATACAATTTACCATTGTATTGGGTGTGTTGGGGACACAAGTGACTCTTTGTTATTTGGTTGCAGGGTTGCTTGAGAGAGACCATCTTCATCCTACGCCTCCCATGGATTGATAAACCTTAGGTCATCCACTTGAGGGAATTTTCTACTGTCCTACAAACCTCTGCACTTGGAGGCCCAACAACGTCTACAAGAAGAAGGTTGTGTAGTAGACTCGTGCGTGGCCTCCTACTGGATTGATACCTTGGTTCTCAAAAACTGAGGGAAATACTTACGCTACTTTGCTGCATCACCCTTTCCTCTTCAAGGGAAAACCAACGCAGTGCTCAAGAGGTAGCACGCCTTCCAAGCTGCAGCAATCGACGACCCCGACAGCAAAGGCGAGGGCCCTCCTGAGGCCCTCCCCAAGAAGAAGAAGCAAATGCGCCGTGCAGGATCTCAGGAGGGTGGTGACGCAGCTGGAGCCTCGTCAGGACCAGCGCCCGCTCCAGGGGCGCCTCCCTCCATCGCATAGGAAGGCGCGCCCGACGCCCTCCTCGGGCAGGGCTCGGGGGCTCTCTTCTGGAGGGCCTTAGACCTTGCCAACCTCACGAGGGAGGTGCCTGGGCACCACTTGGAGGCGTGCTTCGCAGCACGTTTCCCTCAGGAGAACACAGGGCAAGGAGTGCCCACCACTCAGGAGTTCATCACCAAGACCACTCAGGAACTGCAAGACGCAAGGGCCATGCGCGGCGACCGCCGCTCACCAGGCGTAGCTCCCCATTCAGGCGAGGATGCCAGGCTACGCGTCTGCATCAACGTCCCAGGGCTCAACAGGGCCGCATCTCAGGAGCTTTTCTGGCCTTCGCGTGTGGGCCGTTGCGAGGGTCCACCACATAGCTACGTTCACATGCCCTTCGGCTTGCCAAGCGTGGCGTCAGCCTATCAGCGCAACATGCGGCGTGTCCTCGCGGCTCAGGAGGCCAGGTACCACGCCGTCCTGGCAGAGATGGAGACGGTCTGCAAGGAACCACCCGAGCCCCCAGAGCCTCCCGAGGCTCAGGGCCCAGGTGGCTCGTGAGGAGCCATTCCTTCGCCGCGTACCTTCAGCTGCCCCAACTCTCCTTTGTCAACAGAACCAGGTGACATTTTCCAAGTTCGTTTAGCTGGGAGCGCCCCTCGGGCTGCATTATTCCCAGGCTGCATGGGTCCGTCCCTGTGGCATGTATCCCTTTTGCTTATGTCTTTAGCTTACCCTGTTGGGGGCGCCCCTCGGGTTGCGTCATCCCCAAGCCGCTCGAGCCTGACCCAGTGGCATGCATCTTTCCGCATTTACCCGAGCTGATTTGCCTTCCATGCTTAATCTGCCTATGATTATCACCTGCTCGATTGCCGCCTGCCAAGGGTACATCCCTTCGTCATGCAATTCGCTTGCGCGTTAAAAGGGGGGCTCCTGAGCATCATGACTCAGGAGCTCTTACTGGCTCTCCAGCCCTCACCCCCTGGCCTTGACCATGGCATCGCGACCTGGCATACCAGCGGCGGCTGAGCTCGCTCGAGGGCCGGGACCTGAGGACGTAGAGCACTTGCACCTAACCGTCTCGCAGGAACGCACAGCTATCAGAGACTCAAGACCAGGCGCAACCCGCCTTGAGGTAGGGCCTCGTGAGTCCCGCGCTGGCTCACGAGTGCCCAGATACACCTCGCAGCCCTGCCGTGCAAGCCACGTGTCAGGGCGGGGCTGTACATGCCCCGGGGGCTCCTCCCGGAGGGCCCCCCCTCCCACGCACAAGTGGAAGCACCATGCTCCGCGCTGGCCATCGACATTGCCGAGGAGCGGCTATGCCCGTGCACAAGCGGAAGCACTATGCTCCGCGCTGGTGATAAATAACTGAGGGCGGCTCCACGGTCGTACCAACCTCAGGGAGCCCCAGAGCTCAGCGTCCAGCCTCACCGCAACGCCTCCCCTCGGGAGAGCCGCGCGAGGGGGCTGGACACGGGGGCTGCGCTCGGGTCATGCCCAAGCGTACGCCACCCAACCAAGCCTCCCGTGCCTGGGGGCTGCTCTTGGGTCACGCCCAAGCGCACGCCGCCCAAACAGGTCTCCCGGACCTGGTCGTCGCACGCCCCTCCCGAGGCCTCGGTGAGGGAAGGTATGGACATTGTTTGCACGTCAAGGGGGACTCCTGAGCATCGTGACTCAGGAGCCTAACTGGTCACGTAGCCCCTCACTCCTTGCTCCGTCCTGGTCTCCGGTCGGCCCAATGGCGGTTGAGGTATGCGCGGGGCCGGGCTCTGCCGATGTAGAACATTAGTCTATCCTCGCGTACTCTCCCTATAAGCTGTTTGCGCGTCAAGGGGGACCCCTGAGCATCGCGACTCAGGAGCCTAACTGGTCACGTAGCCCCTCACTCCTTGGTCCATCCTGGTCTCCGGTCGGCCCAATGGCGGTTGAGGTATGCGCGGGGCCGGGCTCTGCCGACGTAGAACATTAGTCTATCCTCGCGTACTCTCCCTATAAGCTATTTGCGCGTTAAGGGGGACTCCTGAGCATCGCGACTCAGGAGCCTAACTGGTCAGGTAGCCCCTCACTCCTTGGTCCGTCCTGGTCTCCGGTCGGCCCAATGGCGGTTGAGCTATGCGCGGGGCCGGGCTCTGCCGACACAGAACATAAAGCAAATAGGAAGAAAATCGCAAAATCTCGAAGCAAATATTACAAAACATATTGTCCTCACAATACCAAATGAGAAGTTTAACGCCTCCACGAGGCCTGGTGCATATTATAGGAACATGAAAGTATCCGCGGGTCACCCCTGGACACCGCCACCACCTGCAGAAGATGCTCCTCCCCGAGTAACGTTGCCTTCACCTGCACCACCAGCCGCAGGATCGGCGGCATCGCCAGACAAGGGTGCGGAGACAAAGCCGCGGAACTTCTTCAGCAGGGCCTCCACCTGACCTTGTACGGCTGCGGCGGCGGATGTGCAGTGATCGTCAGCCATAGGCTCCAGCAGCTCGTCAAGACAAGTGTTGGGGTCGCGGAGGTACAGATGGCTGAATACGCGAGTCAATGCCGCTGAAGACAGAACTCGAGCTTCTACCTCCGCCATGGGACCGATACCGTCCACGACTTCCTCGAGCGCCTTCACCAAGAGGGGGAGCAGCAGGGCAGGGCCGTCCTCATCAGTGGTCAGCCGCCTCTCCAAGCCGTGCTCGTAGAGCGTTTTCAGTGCCACGCGAGACCTCTCCTCGAGATCGGCAAAGGCCACGCGGTCCTCAGCTAGGACCCGCGCCTTGGCATCAAGATCGGCCTCCCTCGCCTTCACCTTCTGCTCCAACTCTTCCAGCCGGCTGCGCTCGGCGGCCTGCGTCTTCCCCAGCTCCTCCAGCTCAGCATCACGGTTCTTGACGGCGTCCTCCCGGGCCTTCATCTCCTCCTCCTTCACCAGGTGGCCGCATGCTTCTTTGGCATGCTTGTCGCGCAGGTCCTTCAACTCGTCCTCCAGCTCTTGGCAATGGCCGCGGGCGGCCTTGGCGTCTTTCAATGCCGCCTCACGATCGGCTGCAGCATTGGCGGCGCTCTGCTTCTCCTTCTCGGAAGACACCACGGCCTGGCTCAGCGTCGCGCGAACCGCCAAGTCGGAGTGAAGCGAGCCAGAGGCCAGCTCTAGGCACCCGGCCACCAGGCGCGGGTCCGCGCTCAGGAGATCTTCCTGCAACTGGGTCATCTCCAAAAGAGTGCGCACCAGAACAACAGCAGGAGCAGAAGAACTTGGGAGTGGAGGTGCAGCAGTGGGAGGAGAGGACGCCGTCACCAGGGCCTGGGAGACTATGGGCTCCGGAGCAGCTAGGACCTCTTCAACCGGGCCAGACGCTGGCACTTCCGGAGCCAGCGGGGCCATGGGGGCTGACTCCTCCCGGCGATGCTCCTCCTGGCCTCGCGAAGACGACCGGGCTGGGGAGGTGCGGGCGCTGGCGCCTCCTTTCTCAGCAAAGAGGGCGCGGCCACCGTACCCTCTTTCCTCTTCTTCGCCGCGGGCAGCGGCCTGGACAGCCAAAGACGAAAGTTAGGAAGCAGCGACATGAGCAAAAACAAGATGGAGATCGAACACTTACTGATCCACCGCGACATATTTCTGCTTGGGAAGCTTGAAGCCTGAAAGCCTCGGAGCCTGGGGAGTAGGCGCGCGGGCTCCAGGGGTAGAAGATGGCGCGGCAGAGGGGCCGGAGGCAGCTCCGAGCGGCGTCAAGGCGGAGGCAGCATCCCGAGGAACCAGCGACAACCTACCCTTTGTGGGGATGAGGGGCTGCTCCCTCTCCTCCTGGCGAGCGTCGGTCTCGGCGTCGTCCGGCAGGGCGCGGAGGATCTCGGCCTTGCTCAGGGGAGGAGACCCCCCACCTCTTCAAGGGTCTTCTCCGAGTCCACCTCCTCTTCCTCCTCCCCACGGGACTCATCAGAAGATACCTCCATCGGCTTCGGTGCTGCAGGGGCTCCGGAGAGCGCAAGCGGCACCAGCCCGCGTGCGTCGAAGGTCGGCCTGGAAAGTACAAGTGGCTCCCAGTCCTTGCGGAGGAACAAAGGAGTGAAGGCGCTCCGCGGGTACTCCCGGTTGTCCCCGACTATGAGGCGCAGGACAGCAGCCAGTTCGTCGCCAGGCAGGGCCCCTGGCCTCAGGCGGGTCTTGTCTTCTTCATCTCCGAGCTTCCACAAGGGGCGCGCATGCGCATGAAGCGGGGTGACACGCAACATCAAGAACTCCCTCAGGAGCGTGGCCCCTGTGACCTTCGCCGCCTTCGCGTTGCCCGGCTTCAGGTCGATCTGCATCTGCTCCAACACCGTCGACGCCCGCTCGTCAGCAAGCTCCGCACGGGGCCACCCCTTGTTAAACTGGGGCGCTTCCGTTGGCAACACCAAACGTGGATGGGTGCGCTTGGCGTCCATCATGACCCATTTGGCTCGGATGTTGTCGGCCCTCTTCCCGGTGCTCGAGATTGAGTTGGCCTTGCCCGATGCGATGAAATTGGCGCATCCGGAGATTTGTCCATCGGTGACGCGAAGGAAGAAGAAGTGGCGCAGAAGCGCCAGAGATGGCAGCACGCCCAGGTACGCCTCGCAGTAGTAGGCGAAGATGGACAGGAGGAGGATAGAGTTGGGATGGAGATGCAACGCCAGCAGCCCGTAGTGGTCGAGGACCTCGTAAAAGAAATCGGAGAAGGGAGGAACCAACCCGACGGCGATGCTGCTCGAGAAGAAGGGAAAGAAGGTGCTTCCCTCAGGCTCCGACACATCGGAGGCTAGCCGGAGCTCCGTCTTCCCCCACTCATTTCTCTCCCCCGCCGTCAGCAGGCGTGCGGAGGCGAGGCTCTTTTCCGTGACGGTGGGCGCTTCAAGAGCTGGCTCATACCAAGCTGGTGCCGAGGAGGTCTTGGTCTTGCGCGGCGGCATGGGTCGCAGATGCGGAGCAAGATTGGAGCAGATCTGGAGGTACCGGTGGCGGGGAGCGAGAAAGGGGATTTGGAGCGAGGCGAGGAAGAAGCAATGAAGGCAAGCGCTGTCTGCGCCAGCCTTTTGTCAAATCAAGCAGTTGCCGAGGCAGCGTGGGGAAGCGGAGACGCCCACGTCCAATCAACCGCCACGTGTCGACCAAGGCCGCAGGCTTTTGGGGCCCGCGGCACTCCGTACTTGACCTTTGGCTTCGCCTCGAAGCCAAGCCCGAGCGCACCTTGGGCCCGGGGGCTACTGTCGGCGTTCTGGGAACGGGGGTCCCCAGACTTGCCTGCCTACGGCCGACGGCGTAGCTTTGCTAGCAGGCCCGTATGACCCATCTTCATCAACAAGGTATTCAATACCCTTGCGAGGGGCCAAGCCTCGCGAGGCGGACGACGCAAGACCTCCTCAGGAGCGGCCTCTCCAGGCAGGCTCGCGAGGAGCGGAGATATCAAGGCGGGGCAAACCTCGCGAGGCTCTAGTGACGTGAGCCATGATGACCGACACCAGGCGGGCGCCAGCGCGCGCAGTGTCCTCGTTTCCTCTTTGGTGCTAAGGAAGCAAGCGTAGGCGCGGAGTACCGAGGCATCAGGCAAAGGTTTCCATATCGGTGCAACAAGACCAAGACCAGCAGGACGGCAAGACGGAGGTCACCATGGAGCCCAAGACGGCGTCATCATCAGAGCCTTTTGCAGGCGAAGACCACTTTTGTCAGGATAGCTTGTACTAGCCGTCCCCTTTCAATTTGCCCGCCGTTGTTGGCTCCCTTCCCGCTCAATATTTGGGGAGAGGACCAGGGCCTATATAAGTAAAACTAGCCACCACAGTAGAGGCATCGAGTTCTCATCCACAAGTTCGTCGAGCACAAGAACACCTCAACCTCAGGAGGCTGTTCTTCCCCTTGTACTGTTCATCATCAGCCCAAGAGGCAATCCACCACCACACACTGGAGTAGGGTATTACACCACAACGGTGGCCCGAACCAGTATAAATCTCGTGTCTTTCTGTGTTGCGAGTTCGTCGAGTTTGTCCGCGAGATCTTAGCGAGGTAGGGCGTGGATCAGTAGGAGGGAAAGCACTTCGCGCGCACCCCAGAGTTTGAACCTTAAGGGTTTTGCCGGAACCCCAGATCCGACAACTTATTACTTCCCAATGCCTTCCTCTAGGCCCAAATAATGGTGAAGTGTCATGTAGTCGACGTTCACATAACACCACTAGAGGAGAGACAACATACATCTCATCAAAATATCGAACGAATACCAAATTCACATGACTACTAATAGCAAGACTTCTCCCATGTCCTCAGAAACAAACGTAACTACTCACAAAGCATATTCATGTTCATAATCAGAGGAGTATTAATATGCATAAAGGATCTGAACATATGATCTTCCACCAAATAAACCAACTAGCATCAACTACAAGGAGTAATCAACACTACCAGCAACCTACAAGTACCAATCCCAGACTTAGAGGCAAGAATTGGATACAAGAGATGAACTAGGGTTTGAGAGGAGATGGTGCTGGTGAAGATGTTGATGGAGATTGGCCCCCTCCCGATGAGAGGAGCGTTGGTGATAACGATGGTGATGATTTCCCCCTCCCGGAGGGAAGTTCCCCGGCAGAACAGCTCCGCTAGAGCCCTAGATTGGTTTCGCCAAGGTTCCGCCTCGTGGCGGCGGAGTCTCGTCCCGAAAGCTTGCTTATGATTTTTCTTCGGACGAAAGACTTCATATAGCAGAAGATGGGCACCGGAGGGCTACTAGGGGGCCCACGAGGCAGGGGGCGCGCCCCCCACCCTCGTGGCCAGGGTGTGGGCCCCCTCTGGTATTTTCTTCGCTCAGTATTTTTTATTATTTCTAAAAATAACTTCCGTGGAGTTTCAGGACTTTTGGAGTTGTGCAGAATAGGTCTCTAATATTTGCTCCTTTTCCAGCCCAGAATTCCAGCCGCCGGCATTCTCCCTCTTTATGTAAACGTTGTAAAATAAGAGAGAATAGGCATAAGTTTTGTGACATAACGTGTAATAACAGCCCATAATGCAATAAATATTGATATAAAAGCATGATGCAAAATGGACGTATCACTCCGCGAACAGGAGTCGTGGCTCCTGTTCGAGGCGAACATCCTGGCGCCGCCGGACATGCGCGCCGGGCCAACGGGGTGGAGGCTCAGCAACAAGGGAGTGCCCATTCCCAACGCCCGACGCCGTGGCGCGCCCCTCCTCCTTCGCCGCCGAGGTGGAGATCGTGCACGCCTCCCTCACCGACGAGCAGCTCGCCCTCCCCCAGTACGCCGCCGACAACCACGCGGCTTGGGCGGTGTACTTCGAGCGCCGTCAGCAGCAGAGGCTGGCGTCCACCAACGGGGCGCCGGTGGTGGACGGCCTGAAGAACAGCGAGGAGCGCCACCTGTGGTGGGGCGTCCCCGGCCGCACACTCGAGGGCGTGCTGACGCACCTTGAGGGCGGCAACAACCCGCCGTTGGCATACCCCCCGGCGAGGGCGGCCGCCCCGGCCCACCGCCGATGCGATGGGCAATGGATGCCCAGGAGGTTCGGCGCCTCCTCTTCTTCCTCCTCGCACTCTTCTTCCCACTCCTCCGGCTCTCCGGCGCTGCTCGGCGTCAAGGCCGAGCCCGCGGCGGAGACGCCGCTCGGCCGGCGCACTCGCAGCGCCGGCATCGTCATCAACGAGGGCGGCCGGCGCGCCTCCTTGTCGGCTCCTCCGCGCTTCGTCAAGCCAAAGACGGAGCCGGGGCTCACGCCGGTGAAGACGGAGCCGGGTCTCCCCGCCGTGAAGACGGAGCACGACGACGTGGAGCTCGACGACGATGCGGCCCTGGAATGGGCGCACAAGGACTCCCTGAAGATGGCGAGGGAGCGCCAGTGCGTCGCCCTGCGGCGGTTCGAGCAGCGCCACCGGGGCCGCGACGAAGGAGGAGTCGTCGTCATCGAGGACAGCGACGATGACGACGCGCCGCCGCCGCCAGTCCGCGTTGGCGACGCCGGTCAGGGGTCCACCAAGGACGGCCGCGTTAAGGAGGAGAAGGCCGACGACGATGACGGCGGCGAGGATGGCGGCGACGACGGTGACTACTCGGCGTTCAGCGTTTTCTTTTTTTAGTTATATTTGCTATGTACCGCCGAACATGTCAATATATGCCAAAGTTTATCGAAATTTAGCCGTGTTTAACCGAACTCCGCCGAACCTTTTAAAAAAAAATTACGCATCTGGGGGCGGCCCTGGGGCCGGCGACCGGGGACCAACTCGCCCCAGGCCCTTTTTTTGCGCCGGCTCGCCCCCAGGTGGCAATTTTAGGCGCCCCCTGTGGGGCCAACGGCCGGAGATGCTCTCAGCTCCAGCCCCTCTGCGGGGTCTGCTTCGTCCTCTGATCCTAGCTAGCCGAGTCTACTTCGTCCTCTGAACTTCTCCCCATTCACTAGGAAGCAGTACTTTCCGTTCGTTGTAGCCAAGGCAGACGGCGGATGGTCCAGATCGAGTTGCTTCTTCCTCTGAATTTCTCCTCATTCACTAGCTAGCTATATTGTGATTCCAAAAAAAAAAGTATTGATGATATGAAACTTGTGATTTGTGAAGTAAACAATACATGGTAGCTTTTACTCCAATTTGTTGTGCAAATTTTATTTTGATACACGAAGAGCAAAGCATAAGCAACAGACTTGTTATTTTTTTTGTCATTTTTATTGCTATATAATCATTTAGTTATATTCTAGACTGTATAAAAAAATTGAGCCATAAAGAATCTTCATACTCATGTAAATATATAATTCCATAGTTTATCATCCAAACAAGATTTGGTACTGAAACCTCTGTGAGATTCCATGAGCCAATTCGGTGAACAACCAAACAAGCGAATTAGTATTTATTCCCATTTCAGTTTTCTTGCTGAATTGGTATTGCAACCAATTCAATACAGAGCCCTTCAATACAGACATCCAAGCAGAGCGGAATTGAGAAGTACTGCATCCAAAGATCACTTTCACTTTTCCAGGTTACGACAAGTGGCGCTGCATGTGCATCACTGGTCGCAACTCAAAGTTTCCTTTTTTTCATAGATCCGTTTATTTAAAACATTTTATCTCTTAAACCGAGCGACCAAATTCGAATCTTTTCACCGTTGAATTCCCCGCGTCTTGATCTTAAACACTAGATCGCATGTCGATAGGGTTTAACAAACTCTTTTCACATAAAAAACAGACAAAAAAATCACGCTGGTAGCATGTTTTTCCCCTTTCGAGAAGCCGTTTCCGAGAGGCACGACCGTGCCTCACACGGAAGCAAATTCGTATCTCTCACGAATGCAAAACCGTGTCTCTCAAGGAAGGAAAAAAAAAAGAAAACGTGTTATCTTTCGTTTCTGAGAGGCACGACTGTGCCTCACACGGAAGCAAAAAAAAAAGAACGAAAACAATTTTTTTTCCCGTTTTCGAAAGGCACGGCCATTCCTCTTACGGAAGCAAAATCGTGCCTCTCACGAAAGTAAAACCGTGCCTCTCACAGAAAAAAAATAACGCTTTTTCCGTTTTCAAGAGGCACGGGGCACAGCCTAACAAACGCTCCTCAGTTAGTTGCTCTCCAATGCCATTGCACGAGACAAGGGGTCATGCGCACAGAATTGGACCGAGGTTTGTATGGCCAGATTTTGCTCGTGGAGCCCACTAGCGATTGACATGGGCTGAAGCCCATTAATACTCCTTCCCTCGCCCGCCTCGCTCAGCTCTCTCGTCCATCCGCTCAAAAAAAAAACTCTCTCGTCCGTGCATATTTTCTCAAATCGTTTGCATTGACCATTGATCGCACAAAACCGAGTGTTGACCGCTAAGCTAACCGCCGATGTTGACCATTGACTTTTAGAAATGATCACGAATTTAAAACATCACAAACTTTAAAAAATTCTTGAAGTTAAAAAAAGTTCACCGATTTTTAGGAAAGTTAATGAATTTGAGAAAAACAATAGTTTTTTGGAAACATTTCAATTTTTGAGAAAAAAAACAAAAATCCTGAAAAAGGTAATATTTTTTTTAAAATGAAATATAGGGAAAACTTAATTTGAAAAATCAGGAATTTGAAAATGTTCGTAATTTTTAAGAAGTTCAAAAAAATGAAAACAAAAAGTTCACAAAAATTAAAAATCATGCATTTGACAAAAAGAAAAAAAAGGAAAAAACAAATAAATGAAGAAACCCGGTCAAAAACCGGGTGAAAACAGAAAACTAAAAACACATAAAAAACTGGTTGGGAAGCTTCCCAAACAGGAGGGGCTTCTGGAAAAACATCTTGAACTATATGGTTTGTGCGCAAGTTGTAAATAACTCTGTATTTGGCGCATAAGGCATCAAAATAGGGTTCTCTGGTCCAACCTGTTGCGGCCAATCCTATTTGGCGCTGCAGGCGCCCATTACGGCAAAAGGTGTCGAACTAGTGATCCCTGTGTTCCCAGGTAACAGCCGGAACCACTACGCCAGCATCCTGGACTTGTGCAACTAGCGTTTTTCTTTCTTTTATTATTACCTTCATCGGGTCTTTTCAAAGTTCGTTGTTTAGTTCGCACACATTTTTATTCTTACTTTTTCTTTTATTTTTTTCTTGTTGTTTTTCTTTGTTTTTCCTTTTTTCCTTAAATGCGCGAATTATTTTTCAAATTCGATGATTTTTTTTCAAATTCGATCAGCCTTTTCTAATTTGATGATTTTTTTTCAAATTCGATGAACATTTTTTCAAAATCGGTGAACTTTTCTTAAATCCAGTGAACTTCTTTCAAATTCGGTGAATTATCTTTTCAAATTTGATGAACTTTCTTCAAATTTGGTGAACTATTTTTCAAAAATGATGAACTCTTTTTAAATTGGTGAACTATTTTTTAAAATTCAATGAACTTTTTTTTGAAAACGATGAACTCTTTTTCAACAACAATGAACTTTTTAAACTTTTTCATAAAGTTTTTCCCAAATCTGGTGAACTTTTCTTAAAAAATGATGAACTATTTCTCAAAATCGATGAACTTTTTTTAAGTTTGTGAACTTTTGCCTCAAATTCGATGTACGTTTTTAAATTCACAATTTTATAAAAGTAAAATAAAATAAATGATAAATAAATAGCGTGGCCATACTAGTTCATGTACAGTTAGCGCAATGAAAATCACAAGTGACCAATTGGTGTAATGGTGAGCTAAGCTCGAACAAGCCTTGCGTTCGCGGTCCATCCGAGTTCGATTCCTGTGCAGCCACATTTTTGCATTTTTGTCTTGGTGTTTTTCGTTCATTACCTTTCCCATCACGGGCCGGCCCATCAAGGTGCTGCATCGGGCGCCAGGAACCTGTTTGGGCGCTTAAGGCGCCGAACATGAGCTCCCACCTGTTGCCCAGGCCGTTTTAGATGATAATGAACTACTATTTTTTTTGTTCGGCCCGTATTCCTGTGCATCGAGGTCAACCCATTGGGCTCCTCCCCAGGCAAGTTCACACTGGAGGAATTCATGCTTGAGAGCATCTTCAACAGACGCGCTACATAAGCCATGCGCTAGAAAAGATGCCTATATAGAGCGCGCACGACCAAAAACAGCGCTCCGGCAGAAGCTGTAAAATAAAGCACGCACAAAAACGAAGTTGTGACTTTAGCGCACGCGGGCTGCGGGGCTGCAAATTTGGGGCGCCGGTTTGTGCTCGCGGGCTGTTGCATGTGGCGCCGCCGGGTTGGGCGCCGTGTTTTTGTGCGTCTGGTAAATCTCCCGCATGCAAAAACACCATTCCAGCGCTGCAAAACTTTTTTAGCGCGCCGCGCTACCACGCGTCTGTTGGAGATGCTCTGAGAAACTGCACCTCCCACACCAGCAATGAGCAATGCAACAACGCGAGTGGTCAAGTATATGGAATCATGCCAAAACAAGGTGCTAAAACACATCAAAATAAAAACAAGATGCTAAAGGACTACAACTACGCCGAGCTGAAAAAGACAGAAGAGACCGCGGGTTTCCTTTGAATATTTAGTGTGAGTCAATTAATATGGATCAGAGGGAGCACCTGTTATGAAATTGCAGTCACTGTGTTATGCATTTGTGCAACAAACCAATTTCAGCCATTGTTTAAGCATGTCTTTTAAATTTCAGGTCCTCCTTTATATTATTCCTACAGAAACTCATCGGCAAAAGCACATTATTCGTTTGTGTAGATTCTGCTATGGAGATCATCATGTTTGAGGCAAGTTCATGCTGGAGTCTATGCTTGAGAAACTGCACCTCCGACGCATGCAATAGTCAAAGCTATGAGCTAAAAGAAATTCACCTTCAGAATAGACGGTTTACTTGGAGCAATGAGCGAGCTAACCCAACCTTGTGCAAGCTCGACTCTTTTTTCTGCAACGCCTAGTGGGACACCACCTTCAACACTCGCGTGCTCAACGCCCTCTTGTCCTCACACTCCGACCATTGCCCGCTCTTGCTCGCAAGGGACTGAGGAGGCCTAGGACTTTGAAGTTCAAAAAATTTGGGCATCCATGCCTGGTTTCAACAAGGTGGTCCACGCGGCGTGGCATGAACATGTGGCACACATTGAGCAGTATCAAATCTTGTTCCATAAGTTGACAAAGACGGCGCTCCGGCTCACTGAATGGAGTAGGAGGCTTTTCTCCAAGGCCAAGGTTCATCTCCATGCCGCCCTTTTGGTGATCCTGCGCCTTGACATTGCCCAGGAGGAACGCAAACTCTCCTCCGTGGAGCTTGACCTTAGGGCTAGGCTCAAAAGAAGGGTTATCAATTTGGCCATGCTCGAGAGAGCCCATAAGCGGCAATGCGCAAGAATGTCCAACCTTAAAGAAGGTGATGCCAATACAAAAAAAATTCACCGCCGGATTAATGCAAGAAGGAGGAAGAACCACATCCATCAGATCAAGGTCAACCAAGGTTGGGTCACCGAGCATGGTGCTAAGGAGAAAATAATCCATGATCACTTCTCCTATGACATGAAGAAAGGGTGTGTGGGCACGAAGGATTTCAATTGGGATGAGCTCGACTTGGAGACTCAGGATTTGCATGCCCTCGACTCCACCATTACCAAGCTTGAGGTTCAGGAGGCTATCAATGAGATGCCAAGGGACAAGGCTCCCGGACCAGATGGATTCATGGGGTTATTCTTCAACAAGTGTTGGGATATCATCAATCATGATGTTATGCGGGTCATCTTCCTATTCAACTCGCTGCACACGTCTAACCTCCATTGGCTCAATTTCGCAAATGTGGTGCTATTACCCAAGAAGGATGGGGCGGAAGCGATCGCCGACTATAGGCCAATTAGCTTCATTCATGCGATTGCCAAGATTATATCGGAGGTCCTCTCCACTAGGCTTGGACCACACATGAATGACCTTGTTTCCAATGCCCAAAGTGCCTTCATCAAGACGAGAAGTATTCATGACAATTTCATGTATGTTCGGAACCCCGCCAGCTTCACAAATGCAAGACCCCCTTGCTCCTATTCAAGCTTGATACACGCAAGGCGTTTGACTCGGTCAAATGGGGATACCTTCTCGATCTCCTTCAATGGAGAGGGTTTCCATGTAAGCTCAAGAATTGGATTGTGGCCCTGCTTTGTTCCTCATCTTCGAGGATCCTCTTGAATGCGGTGGCCGGGCCCCCTATCAAGCATGGTCAGGGGCTCCGGCAAGGAGATTCCCTCTCCCCGATCCTCTTTGTTATCGCCATTGACCCTCTTCAACAAATTCTGGAATTAGCAATGAGAAGGAAGATTCTCCACAAGATCCTTGGGAGGGGTGTCATGGTGCGAACCTCTCTCTACGCGGATGATGTGACGGTGTTCATGGCCCCAATTAAAAGAGACGTTGACAACCTTGCTGGTATTTTGAAGGGATTTGGGGAGGTCACGGGTCTTTGTACAAACTTCCACAAGAGTCTGGTCATGCCCATTCGCTGTAACCACCTCAACTTGGGGCATATCCTTCAAAATTTGCCAGCGGCTAGAGCATATTTTCCAATGCGCTATTTGGGCCTTCCACTCTCGGTTTGGAAACTCGAGAGAGGAGACCTTCAATTCCTTGAGGACAAGGTTGCAAACAAGTTGGTTCACTTACGAGGGCAAGAACATCACCGCCATTGGACAAACGACCCTTGTCAAATGCATGGTCACCTCCCTTGCGGTCTACTTCATCACATCGCTAGTCACACTTCCATCTATGCTTCAAAATATCAATAAGTTCGAAAGGGCATTTCTTTGGTCCGGCTCGGACAAGACGACGGGTGCAAAATGCAAAGTTAATTGGGAGATTGTTTGTTGTCCACATGAGTATGGCGGACTTGGGGTCCTCAACACCGATAAGTTCGCGCGCCTTGCTATTGCGATGGCCTTGGTATGAATGGAAGGAACCAATCAAGATGTGGGTTTGATTGGGGAATGATAGCTCATATCCGCTTCGATATTTCCCTGAAGAGCAAGCGATGATGCAACACAGCTACGGTAGGTATTTCCCTCAGTTATGAAACCAAGGTCATCGAACGAGTAGGAGAACCAAGCAACACTATGTAAACGGTACCTGCACACACTTGCAACCCGACGCTTATAAGGGGTTGTCAATCCCTTTTTTGGGTAACGGCGCCAGATATTGTCAAGTTGACGGGATAAAAATTATGATAGATTGGATAAATAGATCTGAATAAGACACAAAATAAAATATGCAAATAAAAAGTGCAGCAAGGTATTTTTGGGTTTTTTGGAATAATAAATCTGAAAACAAAAGGGAATAAAAAATAGATCAGAAAACAATATGATAAAAGATAGACCCAGGGGCCATAGATTTCACTAAGGGCTTCTCTCAAGAAAATAACATACGATGGGTAAACGAATTACTGTTGGGCAATTGATAGAACATCGAATAATTATGCCGATATCCAGGCAATGATCATTATATAGGAATCACGTCCAAGATTAGTAGACCGACTCCTGCCTGCATCTACTACTATTACTCCACACATCGACCGCTATCCAGCATGCATCTAGTGTATTAAGTTCATGGAGAAACTGAGTAATGCAATAAGAACGATGACATGATGTAGATGAGATCTATTCATGTAGGAATAGCCCCCATCTTGTTATCCTTAATAGCAATGATACATACGTGTCTTGCTGCCCCTTCTGTCACTGGGAAAGAACACGGTACGATCGAACCCATCACAAAGCACCTCTTCCCATGGCAAGAAAAATCGATCTAGTCGGCCTAACTAAACCAAATATTCGAAGAAGAAATATGAGGCTATAAGTAATCATGCATATAAGAGATCAAAGAAACACTAATAACTTTCATGGGTATATAGATCTGATCATAAACTCAAAGTTCATCGGATCCCAACAAACACACCGCAAAAAGAGTTACATCAAATAGATCTCTAAGAGACCATTGTATTGAGAATCAAAAAGAGAGAGGAAGCCATCTAGCTACTGCCTACAGACCCGTAGGTCTATGATGAACTACTCATGCATCATCGGAGAGGCACCAATGAGGATGATGAACCCCTCCGTGATGGTGTCTAGATTGGATCTCGTGGTTCTGAAACTTGCGGTGACTGACATTGTGTTTCATTGACTCCCCTAGGGTTTCTGGAATATTTGGTGATTTATAGGGCGAAAAGGCGGTGTGGGAGGCCACCGAGGTGGGCACAGCCCACCAGGGCGCGCCAGGCCCCCCAGGCGTGCCCAGGTGGGTTGTGCCCCCCTCGGGGCACCCCTTTAGTACTTCTTTGGCCCAACAAGTGTCTTCTGATCCAGAAAAATTCTCCAAAAAGTTTCGCTGCGTTTGGACTCTGTTTGGTACTGATATTCTGCGAAGTAAAAAACAAGCAAAAAACAGCAACTGACACTGGGCACTATGTCAATCGGTTAGTCCCAAAAAATGATATGAAGTCGCTATAAAATGATTGTAAAACATCCAAGAATGATAATATAACTGCATGGAACAATAAAAAATTATAGATACATTGGAGACGTATCAGGGAACCCGTGCAATGAGGAGGACCTACACTTTTTCTATGCTTCCACAACCATCACCATTGGGAACGGGGCGAGGGCCCCTTTTTGGGATGCTCCTTGGCTCCTTTGGTGCAAGCCCAAAGACATCACTCCGCTCATCTTGGATGCCGCCTCAAGGAAGAATTGGATGGTCGTGAAGCCCTAAAGAACAACACGTGGATCCTAAGGATCAACCCCCTGTCGTTGCCTCCATCGAGCACACCCGACAATTCTTCGGCCTTTGGATGCTAGTGAACAAGATACATCTTAATGAGTCCACCGAAGATGACATTGTGTGGAAGCACATGACTAATGGGCATTATTCGGCGCACTCCGCGTACAAGGTTCAATTTCCTAGCATGACCTTCTCCCCTTTGGACCATATGGTTTGGAAGGCTTGGGCACCGCCCAAGGTTAAGTTCTTCGCGTGGTTGGCAATTCAAAATCGTATTTGGACCATCGACAGATTGTCCAAGCGGGGATGGACAAACTGTGGGCTTTGCCCTCTTTGTAAGCAAGTGCAAGAGTGCGGCACTCACCTCTTTTTCAAGTGTCATTACACTTCGAGAGTATGGAGATTGGTCACTGAGAAGCTACGTCTCGGGGACTTGAGTATCACCTCTTGGCATTTGGAGGGCTCCATTTAGGATTGGTGGGCAAGTCAAACTCGTGCCGGCACCACAACGAGAAAGGCCATGGCTTTGCTTACCATGCTTGTGTCATGGACCTTGTGGAATGAGAGGAACTCAATGGTTATCTGCAATAAGAGCACGACGTCAACAATTTTTCTTAGCATCATCATGACCAAGGCAAATCTCTGGATCACTGCCGGAGCAAAGAAGTTAGGGTCAATTGTCTCACGAGAATAATAATTCATGTGGTGTAATGGGTGCTTGTAAACAAACTCTTTTTCTATCCTTAATTAATGGATGAGGCAAATATTTTGCCTTCTTTTTTTAAAACTACATGCCATCTGCAATGAGCAACCTGCGATGCCAGCGATCAGTTATGCTGAATCAGTCTATCCGGTAACTACTTGGATGATGTGTTTGAAGCTTCCGATAAAATCCACCAGCTTGCTAAAATCAGTCTATCCCTAAGAGCAATTCTAGCTGATCCCCTAACTGTAAGTGCATCTAGTGCCACCCCTAGTTGGTTTTGGAGTATTGATGACAAACTTGGTTGAGGGACTAATGTGCTTGTGAGATTCACAGGAGAACACAGGTAGAAGTCCCTATTGATTCAGTTTACCCATCGAAGATGACCCCTGAAATTTATGAAGGCATTGAAGATATTGGTGGTTCGCTAAGACATTCGCATTGAAGATAATGACGTATGAAGACATTCACTTGAAGATAATGGAGTGCGAAGACATAGTTCCTTTTGTAGTTTCAGTTTCTTCTTTCCTGAGTCATAGGAACCATCGAACTATTAAGTGGGGTCCAGGTGAACAAAGTTAGAAAACTGACATGATGCTCAACCCAAAATCCTATGTTTTCGAGCAAAGACAGTTGAGAGAAAATCTTATCCTGAGTTGGATAAGTCAGCTTTGCTTGTATCCCCAGTCAAGCTGCCGCGTGTGTTTGAAATCCGACCGTTGGACACGTGTCGGTTGTCCATTGACCCATGGTCATTTCGGACATATCATGTCAGGTTGCCTCCTGGCTATAAATAGCCCACCCCCTCCACCATAAATTGATGGCTGCTCAGAGTTAGTGCACAACTTTTGTCGTTTGGGAGCAGCCCACCTCCGAAGACTTTGAGAGAGAATCCTTGCGAGGATAAACCCAAAAAACCCAGAGCCCAAAGAGTGTTTGGCATCACTGAAGTCTTTTTGTTCCGCGTGATCCGAAGACTTATTACACTTGAAGACTGTGATCTTCGAGTCGGTTAGGCGTCACGTTCTGAGCATCCAAGAGTCATTGTGGATCACCGATGAACAAAGTCTGAAGGTTTGGAAGTCTACCTTGAAGACTTACCTGAGTGATTGGGCGAGGACTAAGTGACCTTATCTCAAGGGGAATAAGGTGAAGACGTGGTCTTCTAAGTTCAATCTCAGCCTCCCTAACCAGACGTACAGTTGTCACAGCAACTGGAACTAGCCTACCAAATCATTGTCTTCATCGAGCAATTGGTTCTATCACTTCACCCCTTCACTGGTACAACGAGGTGCTATACAAACGATTTTTAACCCCTTTCCGCGACGACATTTTGAACCGTCGCCAAGTGAGTGTGTGTGATAGGGGGGTCCTTCCCACACGACACAGAAACCACCGGGGATAGGGAGCCTTGATGCATATAGTTGTCCCCATAAAACTGTTTCTGATATCTCGAATATCCCAAATGCTTCATCCTTGCAACTCGTTTCTGCTCGCATTGCCATTGTAGTCTGTATTCCGTGGTGCTACGTTTACGACGCGCGGCCCATCACAAACAGTTCACGATTACAGAACGTGTATGATAAGCAGACAATCACACACATTTACTTTTCCCGAACCGTATGCGATAAGGAATTAAGAATATTAGCTAATCATCGTACGAGTGTCCGATAGGATTACGAAACGTCGGACCATCGTAATATCGTTGTACATGATAACTATCACACACACTATTTTGTGGTGCAATGTTTACGATGCGTACCACATCAGAAACAATTCATGATTGCAAATCGTGTATGATAAGGCAATTATCACACACGTTTAGTTTGCCCACACCATTTGTGATATTGTCTGACATCACACACGCTTTGCAAACGGCAACTGTGTGTGCATGATCGCACACGTTTCCTCTCTGTGAACCGTGTCGGATTATGGTGTATATCACAAACGTTTGTGTTTTATCGACCGTGTGCGCTGGAACGACCTACAGAGCGTAATTTCACCGTAGTTTAATTGTTGCTATTTAAATTGTACCATATTTGAATTTGAAAGTATGCTATAGCTTTATTCATATCCATCAGGTTCAAACAACCAATGCATTATTCGATTCACAGGTACATATGTTCAAGAATTACATAAGCACCAAATAAAGAATGATGAACCATGGTTGTATACTTGTATTATTAAAGACGATAAAGAAAGAGGCGAAATACATTCTAGTTGCTGAACAAGGTGAAGCAGAATGCCCATATTGTGCCCTCCTCCATGCAAAAGGCATGCACGACTCTAGTCCAACCCCTTGTGATGGTCGACCGCCCATCCTTCACTGTCTTCATGAACACATCTAGATAGTCATTGTGTTCTGGTAGAAATACTTTAACCTTTGCATGCCCACCAATCATGTAGTTTAAGAGGTAATCTTGAGTAAACTGCTTTGGGAACCACTTCAAAGGAAAAAGATTCTGACATTGTCATCTAACACAACTCATTATGGGCAGTAAAAAGAAGGCTGCAGAGTTCTTACTTACCATCCTGTAGTTCGTTGTTGTCTTGGATAAAGTGTAAACAAATAGTTTAATTTCCATATTTTGAGCCATTTTACTAACAATCTTTATCAGCTTCCTCACTTGATGCTAGTTCATTAATATCTCATTGCCCCATACGCAGAAAGGTTCGAAGCGCGGATCTTTACCAATGACATATGTTCCTAAAAGCACAAAGTTAATATTAGAAGCTAAACAACAATTGCACAATGATGTAGTACAACACTCCCTCCGTCCCATTATATAATATCTTATAACATCCAATATACTCACATATTGGATGAATTAACATATTATATTATGGGCCGGAGGGAGTTTATTGCATTTTTACAAATTATCAGCTGATTAACAGATGTTGTGTTGTTGTTGTTATTAGATATGGCCCTAGTTAACCTACCGATAAATGGGTTACAGATATAT
The DNA here is from genome assembly GCF_018294505.1 of Triticum aestivum. Classification (NCBI taxonomy): domain Eukaryota; kingdom Viridiplantae; phylum Streptophyta; class Magnoliopsida; order Poales; family Poaceae; genus Triticum; species Triticum aestivum. Next base: position 199,364,798 of record NC_057814.1, read on the forward strand.
TCAGTTAAAAGTCTGATTCATCGATTAGTCCCTTATCAGACCCCGTCCTATATGGTACCAGCTACCGATATCCTGAACAATGTTGTCAGATATATTAGATATGGCCCTACACTACAAAAAAAAGACACATCCGTGACATTTTGGGCCGAACGAAATTTTTTTCTGTCATACATATGACACTTCTATGATGATAATTGTGACAAAACCCGGTATCATCATAGATGTGGTGGGCTCCTACTTCTATGACAAAAAATCATGACAGAAAATGGGCTTTTCGTCCTCGGCGGGCCGGAGACGCAGCTGCATGACATTCGTTGGGCCGTCCATGACGGAAAAAACCGTGGAAGAAGCGAGGGCGAGGAAAATTTCGGGGAGTTCCCAGTTACGGTGGGAGGTCGGGGGCCGAGCGATGTGCGTTTCTCTCGTACACGTACGCGCGTGTGTGCGAGGCGTTGGCTCTAACTGAACCTGAGCGAGGCGTTGGGCTCTAACTGAACCCGAGTGATTGCACTGCAGGCTACACGTTACTGAACCCGAGCGATCGATCGATGGCTGTTAACTGAACCCGGTCGAGCGATTCCTTCGCTACTGCTGCTAACTGAAGCCGATCGATGCTACCTTTGGATGAACAGTGAGCGTTGCTGGGGGGGTTTGGATGAACAGTTCCCGGTGGGGGTGGATGAACAGGACCCCGTGGTGTTGCCTCTGGATGAACAGGACCCCGATCGATCGATCCGGTTGGGGCTGGATGAACAGGACCCCGTGGAGGGCAGGATGAACAGGACCACCCCGTGGAGGGCAGAATGAACAGTAGACGGTGGAGGGCTGGATGAACAGCAGCCCATGGAGGGGTGGTTGAACAGGAGCCCGTGGAGAGGGCTGGCTGAACAGTAGCCGGTGGAGTAGCGTGTGGTGGACGCTGGATGAACAGGAGCCCGTGGATGAACAGTCGCAGGTGGAGGCTGGAGGAGGTCGACGGTGGATGAACAGTAGCCCGTGGAGGCGGGAGGGGGTCGACGGTGGAGATGAACAGTGTCCCGTGGAGTCCCGTTTTGCGGTACGCCACACCCCTCCCGATGAACAGGACCCCCGTTTCGACCGTAGCGCTCCAACACAAGTCCGTTTCCTCCGTTTTGCGGTACGCCACACCCCTCCCGATCAACAGGACCCCCGTTTCGACCGTAGGAGGTCCGTTTCCTCCGTTTTGCGGTACGCCAGACCCCTCCCGATGAACAGGATCCCATTTCAAATGTGGCCGGTCGAACACAAGGCCGTTTCCTCCGTTCTGCGGTACGCCAGGCCTCGTTTCCATCGGCTGTTCCGTCCAAGCCCTCCCGATGAACAGGACGACGCATTCCGTTCCGACCCAGCTGGTTGGCTCCCCATGAACACGACGACGACGCTGTTTCTCCGTTCCGACCCAGCCATGTACACGAGCCCTGGCCGTATGTATGCACGAGTAGGCATTCGAGACCCTGCCCATATGTACGTACGTGGCCGTATTTTCTTTCTTGCACACTGGCCGCTGTACGTACATATACATGCTACGTGCGCGCCTCTACTACGACACGTGCGCGCCTCTACATCGACCAGTATGTACGTACACGTTCGCGACTAGAATGACAATGCTACGTATGCTTCGACCAGGTGGGTCCCGATTGTCAGGCACTTCCTTGCCTGCGAAGATGTAGCTGGTGGGTCCCAGCAGTCAGGGGGGCGAATCGTTTTTTTGCCCGGACGCACTTCCTTGCGTGCGAAGATGTAGCTGGTGGGTCCCAGCAGTCAGGGGAAACGTTTTTTTCACGAAATACAGTGGCCCGTCTGGTGGGTCCCAGCTGTCAGGTGGAGGAATCATTATTTTCCACGTAATAAGGAGGCACTTCCTTGCTGCGGCCGTGGACCCAGCTGTCAGCCTCTCCACGTACAGTCCACGTCCGATGGAAGTCGTTCCTTGACCACGTTGACCACGCCGCGCCGAGAGCACCAGGGCGGTGGACGACAGCGAGGCCTAGGAAGGGGACGACGGGGAGCCGGGGAAGACGCGGCAGTGGAAGCCCGCGCGGAGAGGAGTACGAGGGTTCACTGGTTCGGCTGCGGTGTGAGGCTGCCGTCGCCGCAGGGCCTGGCCAGCGGTGGGAATAGTAGGGGGCGGTGAGGCCTCCGCGGCAGCACAGCCGGCCACGGGAGGCAGGAGCATGCGGCACGACCGGCACTGCTTTGGGCGGCTGGAGCAAGAAGACCAGAGGTTGAAGAAGCACTACAGCCGTTGGATGGACATCGTACGGTCACTGGAGCTAGAATCATTCATATTGACTAAAGTTGACAAAGGCCCCCGTCCCAGTCAACTTAGTAGGCCCACAAGTCAGCCTCCCACCATGGTGGGTCCCAGCTAGCAGGATTCATTTTTTTGTGCGTAATAAGGAGGCACTTCCTTGCGTGCGAAGATATAGCTGGTGGGTCCGAGCTGTCAGCGGCGGTAACGTTTTTTTCGCGAAATACAGAGGCCCTTTCGGTGGGTCCCTGATGTCAGGTGGAGGAATCATTATTTTGCGCGTAATAAGGAGGTATTTCCTTGTGTGTGACCGTGGACCCAGCTGTCGGCCTCTCCACGTACAGTCCACTTCAGATGCATGTCGGTCGTTGACCACGTTGACCAGGCCACGCCGAGAGCACCAGGGCAGTGGACGACGACGAGGCCTAGGAAGGGAACGACACGGAGGCAGGGAAGACTCGGCAGTTGTTTCCCACGCGGAGGGGGTACGACTGTACGAGTGTTTACTGGTTCGTCTGCCATCGCCGGAGAATAACAACAAGTGTGGGTGAGTAGAGGGATGGCTAGGCCAGCGATGGGAGTACGGTGGGCCGGTGAGGCCTGCGCGGCAGCAGAGCCGGCCGCGGGGAGGAGGGAGCAGGCAGTCCCGCCGGCGCTTGTTTGAGCGGCTGGAGCAGGAAGAGCAGAGATTGAAGAAGCACGACGGCCGTTGGATGGCCATCCAACAGTCACTGCTTGTGCGTCAACATTTTTTTAGGAAAGCCTCAAATCTGTGGAAAACAACATACAACCCATCTGCCATTATTTCTAATAATTTACAGCCCATTTGCTAATTATTAAGGTTTTTTTGGAGCCCATATTCTTTTTGTTAGCATTACAGCCCATATTGTGGCCACGGTTAAAAAATCATACGAAATTTTGCATATTTCGGTGCGATCCGAACTGTTTTTAATCCCGAAATTTCGACTCACATTCAAACTGATTTTAAAAATAAATGTATATCAATATAAAATCCAACAAATTCTCCACGCATAAAAATTAATGTAATTTAAAATCTCGAAATGAAAAAAAAAGATATTTGAAACTAATTGCCGGTTTGATGTGTTTTAAAAATGTACAGCCCATTTCTCATTACTGATGGGCCATTTTCTCGGCCAGCCAAATGAAAGCTCTCCTCGTCTTGAAAGATTTGCAGCCCAACAGGCCTGACAAAGTGACTTACTTGGCAAATCAAAAAAAAACTGGGCTGTGGCCGTGGACCCAGCTGTCAGCCTCTCCACGTACAGTACTCTTCCGATGGAAGTCGTTCCTTGACCACGTTGACCACACCACGCGGAGAGCACCACGGCGGTGGACGACCGCGAGGCCTAGGAAGGGGATGATGCGGAGTCGGGGAAGACGCGGCAGTGGAAGCCCGCGCGGAGAGGAGTACGAGGGTTCACTGGTTCGGCTGCGGTGTGAGGCTGCCGTCGCTGTAGGGCCTGACCAGCGGTGGGAATAGTAGGGGGCGGTGAGGCCTCCGCGGCAGCACAGCCGGCCACGGGAGGCAGGAGCATGCGGCACGACCGGCGCTGCTTTGGGCGGCTGGAGCAAGAAGACCAGAGGTTGAAGAAGCACTACGACCGTTGGATGGACATCGTACGGTCACTGGAGCTAGAATCTTTCATATTGACTAAGCTGACAAAGCCCTCCGTCCCCGTCAACTTAGTAGGCCCACAAGTCAGCCTCCCACCATGGTGGGTCCCAGCTAGCTGGGGGAGTATTCATTTTTCTGTGCGTAATAAGGAGGCACTTCCGGTGGGTCCGAGCTGACAGCGGGGGGAACGTTTTTTTCACGAAATACGGTGGTCCGTCCGGTGGGTCCCAGCAGTCAGGGGCAAACGTTTTTTTTGCGAAATACGGTGGCCCGTCCGGTGGGTCCCAGCAGTCAGGGGGGAAATATTTTTCCGTGAAATACTAGTGGCCCGTCCGGTGGGTCCCTGCTGTCAGGTGGAGGAATAATTATTTTGCGCGTAATAAGGAGGCACTTCCTTGCAGCTGCCGTGGACCCAACTGTCGGCCTCTCCACGTACAGTACTCTTCCGATGGAAGTCGGTTGTTGACCACATTGACCACGCCGCGCCGAGAGCACCACGGCGGTGGACGACGGCGAGGCCTAGGAAGGGGACGACGTGGAGCCGCGGAAGACGCGGAAGTGGATGCCCACGCGGAGAGGAGTACGAGGGTTCACTGGTTCGGCTGCGGTGTGAGGCTGCCGTCGCCGCAGAATAACAGGGGGGTGGGTGAGTGGAGGGATGGCCTGGCCAGCGGTGGGAGTAGTATGGGGACGGTGAGGCCTCCGCGGCAGCACAGCCGGCCACGGGAGGCAAGAGCATGCGGCATGACCGACGCTGCTTTGGGCGGCTGGGGCAAGAAGACCAGAGGTTGAAGAAGCACTACGGCCGTTGGATGGACATCGTTGACCACGCCGCGCCGAGAGCACCAGGGCGGTGGACGACGGCGAGGCCTACGAAGGGAATGACACGGAGCCGGGATAGACACGGCAGTGGCTGCCCACGCGGTGGAGAGTACGAGGGTTGACTGGTTCGGCTGCCGTCGCCGGAAAATAACAAGAGGTGTGGGTGAGTAGAGGGATAGACAGGCCAGGGATGCGAGTATGATGAGGCCGTGAGGCCTGCCCGGCAGCACTGCCGGCCACGGGAGGCGGGAGTAGGCGGTTCCGACGGCGCTGGTTTGGGCGGCTGGGGCAGGAAGATCAGAGTCTGAAGAAGCACGATTGCCGTTAGAATGACATCTAATGGTCTGATGCTGGTAGAGTCGATTGTTGACTAAGTTTCTTTTTTGAGAAACCTTGTGTACGCATGCACTTAGTAGGCCCACAAGTCAGCCTCCAAATCTGTGGCAGACAACATAAAGCCCATTTGCTATTTTTTATAATTTGCAGCCCATTTGCTAATTCTTAAGTAATTTATTACAGCCCATTTTCTGCCCAGGACCACGGCAAAAAGTTTAACCTTATTTTGCATATTTCGGTGGAGTCCGAACTGTTGTAATCCCGAAATGATAAACATTTTTTAAGAACTTATTGATTTGCCAAAAAAATCGTTTTGTTTTTGTAAGAAAATAAGACGTGGGACAATTGAGTTGGTTTAAGGGAAAACCAGTGGTAAAAAATCAGCGCTGGGTGGGAAAAAACAACAAAAATAAGGATGTAAATATGAAAAGGGAATTTTATGTGTTTTCAATATAATGATACGTGTATATGAACTAGTAAAACTATAGGTAGAGATTAGAAAACGGATGTAGGACATGCGTTTCAAGAGGAAAATAGAACTGGGCTGTGTGTTTGATTCAGTAAAAAAAAACTGCCTGCGGATGTTGTAAGACAAAATATAACTAACGCTGGCGGGCCAGAGGCCAGTAGATACCTGCTGGATCTTTGTGCCCCGTTGTCGTCATGGGCTGGGCCTGTTAAAAACAAAACCAACCCTGGGCAGTCTACAACCCAGTTGAAACTTGCTCGACCTGAAAAAACAATATACGTGCTCAATAAACGAGAGAATTCTGTAAGTACAGACTGATAACTGGGATGCAGCACGGATATTGTTTTTTATCGTGATAATAAGTGCATGCACTTGTTTAGAAAAAATTGGAGAACTGGGAATTCGAACGGCGGGTGCTTATGCTACCCATCAAATAAAAATCAGGTGCCTGAAAATTCGTTTCGAAACAAATGATTTAGCTTTATATCCACGTCAACCCTCGGCATGATGGTTGGAAGCAAATGCAAGTTCATGCCAAAAGATCGTTAACAACAATACCAACTTGCAGACGACAAGGTAGTACAACTACCAATACCAAACTAACTTATAATCTTTTTACTCCTGGCCCTAGTGTTCGTCTGGTAGAAAATCTTGCAGAGGACTAGCTCCCGCTCCTTCTCTTGCTCCAGGTCCCCGAGGTGGTACTGGTGCATCACCCAGTTGGTCCTCTGCTTGGTCCCAGCTGTCGGCCGCACCTTGTGCAATTCTCTCGTTTATATTGACTACATAGGTTGATAATGGTGTGGAACTGTGATGTCAGGAAACCAGGAGAAAGCAAAAAAAAATATAGTTGTACATAATAAGGAGGCACTTGCATACGTACGGCTATGGCCCTAGTGGGTCCCTAGTGTCATCCAGTCAAAATAAAGTCATCTCCTGAATCCTCATGTTCGTTGACGATGTTAACAATGCTCGGCGCCACGGCGAGCGCAACAACTCGAAGGACAACGGAGAGGGCCTCGCGGGCCCTACGGATGGTCTGATACAACGCCCGCTGCTCATTCAGGAAGCCAGGATCATCGGACACCTATGAGCACCTTCGAGAAACTGAGACGGCATGAAACGGTAAGGCCGCGCTTGGGAGCTCTGGTTTATTTCAAACCTGTATTAACATACAAGTGTAATTTACTTGTCATCAGAAACAACGCGTAAAATACAGGCGTAATGAAACCGAGGGCCCGAGGTCTGTAAGTAAAACCGGCGGGTTACGCGTGTAATTTGAGAGACCAGTGTATATTTTACGAGCACTGCTATATGGACGACATTACCAGACGACACATGCACGACGTGCGTATCATGCCATCCATGGGCAAGGCTGAAACAACAACTAACAGCTGGATTAGCAATCGTCCGAGTGTCGTTCAGCGTTTTTATCGTATGTGAAGTACTTCCGATATTTTACTAGTCGAAATCGACCAACCAAGCACCTTTGCCCGAGACCATCTGCTTTAATTTACAAGCGTCAGTTTTACAAGCGGTTTTGGTTGGAAAACGACGATCCAATCACGGCGTAATATCATGAGTTGGTCGGAAGATCATATGGTTTCACGTCTAACCTACCCGACTTGTCGTATAGGCTATGAATGAAACATCAGACGATGAACTTCTTAAGCACGGAAACAACAGAAGAGGATGATCTTCTTAACAAGCAAATCACCGGCATTAGATCGACATGCAAAACAATACGAAGCATTATTCTCAGGAGGCACGGTGAACAGCTCGTGATGCCGCATGACACAACATTCCAAGCTCAACTTTGCAATCAAACACAAGGCCTGGCATTACATAGACAATATTCAGAACAAACTCTTAACACAAGAATATCTCAGCAGAGTAACTATTTACTTCTAAACTGAACACAGGAATAGGAAAAAACACTCGACGCTGCTCACAGCAAGGGCGTCCCACTCAAAAATATCAAATGCATGTCTTCTGGCTAACATCAATGAGCAAATTTTGACAAGGTTTTCCAATTCCAATATATTAAACTAACGTCTTCTTGCTAACATCAATGATTAAACTTTGACAAGCTTTTCCCATTCAAAATATGTAATGCCTATGATCGTGGAGTCCTGTCGTAGCTTCTTGTACTTGTTTGGGCACTTTTTGCCCAGGGCACTCCACGTGTTGTTAAATTGCCAATGGTCTCTGCAGACTAGTCATGTCACCGGTGTCTAATAATACTCTGTAAAGCTTCTCGGTCATTCCTTCTGTAATGTAGCGCAAACAGTGACTGCTTCTTTCTGCAAAGTGGAACGACCAACTGGACCCAGTAATGCAGCAGTTTGCCTTGGACACATTGGCTCCTTTTGTGCAGTTCAACTAAAATCGAAGTCGGAATAAAACCGAGCTTTAATTTTGATATCCCTGTAAGCAACAATAGGTATAAGGGAAACAATTACTGAGAAATAACGGTTGATGACTTGTACTCCCAGAAGAAAAGCATCTACTGATCTACTTTATCTTAATGGGAAACAAAGCAGGAGAGTAGCAATTCTCCATCAGTGTGATTCATTCATATTGACTGAGACATTATCTTAACAATGCCTTGTTTCAACATGTATAAAGAACGACAAAGCAGAAAAGTACCATTCCTAAAACAATGCAACTGATTCATTTTAACAGAGACATTATCTTAACAATACCTTGGTTAAACATGTAGAAAGAACTACAAAGCAGGATAGTACCATTCCTAACAAGTGTTGCAGTTTTGAACTAAGATTCAGTAGTTAATTAATTCTGAGAGTGGCATTGCTTAATTTTACCAGCGGCATTAGATTAACGAAAAGCATAAACAGTTCCAGGGGAGAGTGGGCGCAACAACAGTATGTGCTTCCATCTACTTATAAAGGGGGTGATGCAGAGTTTGTTGTAACAAAGCAACAAGCATCATGTCTGGGTTGGTCCCATTTTTGTTCACTACTTAATGGGAAAAGACAGCAATACAATAGCTTCAATTCAACATTTATTTAAAACAGTACCAATACAAGTAGCACAACATCTCAAAGCACACTGCACAATCATGTGGATGAAGGCCTGTACTGACCTTTCATGAGACCGACAAAGGTAAAATACGAATCTCGATCTCCTTTTGTGCAGTTCCACCAAAATTAAGCAAAGTCACCGGTGTGACATTCAAGTTGAACTGCACAAAACACTCTTAAAACATAAGTGTTTCGAGTAGCGAAGCAAAATGTCGCAATAGCAACAAGTTGAATCGATAGCCCTGTTTTAACAGAGGCAAAAAAGGAAACAATTACTTGCCGATAAAGGAGGATGAAACAAACGGTGACAGAAAGAAGCATCTAACTTATCTTGGATGGAAAACAAAGTAGGACAGTAGCATTTCTAAAACGGTTGCATTGATTCATATTAACAGAGACATTCTCTTGAAACAACATTCGTTAAAAAATGTAATTTACTTTTAACAGTGGCATTGCTTCAATTTTCCGGCGGCATTCTTAGATTAACAACAGCAAAATAGCTGTATGGGACATGCCAGCACCATGTGCGTCCACACGTATAAATGGGTGATGCAGAGTATGTAGCCAAGCAGCATATATGCGCTGGTCCCATATTTGTTCTCTTTGAACCTTCTTCCTATGTGAGGGCAGCAAATCTAGTCCTGCACAAACTACCCGACCCCCCAGTTTCTTTCCCTTTTCAACAAAGAGATCGGTTCCTTACAGATGTGTGTACTGGGTTACCCCCTTTTTCCCTTTTCGACCTACAAAGCGGCTGGATAGCCAGTCTATACTACTTTCCGCCCCTCCTTTCCTCATTGAACCACGTCCTAGATTCTTGCTCCAGCCCACCGCACCCTTCTTTCCTCTTTGAACCAAGACCTAGATTCGACTACAGATCGAAAAAGATCCACATGCAGCTAGAGCAACGACGGTTTCAAAGAAACTTATACCTTAGGGTCGTCGGGATGTGGCAAGGCGTGCGGCGGGAGGCCGGATCTGCCCACACTACGTACGGCAGCGAGGAAGAAGGGGTCGGTGGCCCTCCCGCACAGGCGCTGGGTGAAAGAGAACAGCGCAGCCGGCAGTGGATTGCCTCCCTCGCCGAAGGCGATAGAGTGAACGCTGCACCTCCTCCCCTTCCCGGTGCGACGGGATACGGACGCCTCCTTCACCAGCTGTGAGGGGGGAGAGAGAGACAAGAGGCCAACGCAGTCTTGTTTAGATCTGGTGAAGAGAGGGTGAGAGACTGTGAATATAGCAAACCCTAGCAAATGAACGCTGAGCCTCCAGCGTGTAACATATATGTAGTGCGGCGAGCGTGTGGAGAGTGCAAACCCTAGCGAACAAGCGCTGAGGCTCCCGCTTATATATATACTACTGTAGTACGGACTGAGCTCCGGTGCCTTCACTGCACCTGCTTTTGGCTGTATGACAGGTGAGCCAGCCACATTTTGGGCCCACCTGTCATAAATCCAAAGGCAGGTGCACTAAGTCAATGAAGCTGCGTCCATATAGTACTCTCGTGTATACGACTAATATATAGTGGAGTGGTTTTCTTATTCTCTCCATAACAATCGTTTTAAATTGTGTAAGTACGAAACGAAACTCTTTATTTAATGTACAGTGAAGAAAACTAGTACTACTTCCGATGAACTAACGATCCACGCCCACGCGTCCTGGTCGCACTTCCTGTCCTTCACGTGTGGTACACTACCCTCCCTTAAGTGAACAACCACACATGCGCCAAATTATCGGAAACGTGTGAGAGTGTGTACAAATAAAGAATTTTAATTTCAATTATCGGAAAGGTTTGAGAGTATTACAAAGTTTGACTTCAGTCAAATCTAATATGCGGAGTAAATAAAAATGGAGGGCTACTACGTCCATCCGGGTTTTTAGTCCACACCATTTTTTAAATCAAAGTTAATAGCTGGACAAATAAAATTACAGGGGAGCTGGAGACAAAGTTGTGAGAAGGCTTAGAAATCAATACAAAACTTATGCTCTTAGTACCAACGTCGATCCTTCTTCGAGGAAACATTTGGTTCATAGCCAATTGTGTGATAAAATTGCACCAACGTGAAAGACGACTGCGTCTCCAACGCAACCAAGGTGAACTGACGAAGGATATCATCTTTGTGCGTAACAAGCAAAGAGCACTGATGGAAGACAGGTTGTTTTTCATTGAAAATCGATCAGCTTCACCAGCCGACGCAACCATGAGGCGCAACCATGAGCATCGATAGGTCATCGTGGTGATGCATCATCCATTTGGCATCAAGTTTGGGTGAGGCACCTATGAAGTTCGACAAATCCTCACTGTGGTCTGTTTCTTCTCAGTAATCAAGCTCGAGGAAGGAAGAACCACGTGGCAGAGGACAGTGAGGCGGAACAACAATGGCCATCCAATTTTGTGCAGTTCCACTAAAATTGAGGAAGACATGCCCGGGTATGGAGACACGCATCGCTGTTTCCAAAAATATAAAAAAGGGTTAGCAACGACATCTCAATTGTCAATAAGAATTAATGAAAAGTACACCAACAAACAGAAGCATCATAATTATCTTGATGGGAACTAAACCAGGATACCCGAGAAAAAAAGCATTTCTTCATTTAACCAGTGATAGTACTACCACCATATGGACAATGACCGCACAACCACCATGTACTTTTTGTCGAAACAACATGTATACCTCCACCGAGGCATAAATCAGGACAACTTTTCGAGTGGCATTTCCTCTATAATAGTACTAGTAGGTGATGTTGGACCAGCCGACGAACCCTAGCTACTATGCATGGGGAGCTGGGGAGTAGTCGCATAGAAGAAAACCCGCACGCAGCGACCTGGGGAGCTGGACCAGTACAAGAAGTTATACCTCAGGTGGGCGAGATGTCGTTTAGGCGGGCGGGCGGGATCTGCCCACACGACGGCAGCGAACAAGGGCGCGGAGGATCTTCGTCCGCGCCAGCGCCGGCTCCGAGAGGACGGTGCGCATCGGCTTCCTCCGTCGCCGACGGCGACAACGTCAACGCTGCACCTCCTCACCTCCCGCAGCGGACGGGATTCGGCCGGATCTGTGACCACCGGTGAGGAGAGAGATAGAGTGGACACTGTCATCTTGTTTTGATATGGAGAGGGTGAGAGAGCGAGACGCGAGAAACTCTATCAAACAAGAGGCTATAATGGAGTAAAAAAATCTCTCCATAGCAGTGGTTTTAAATAGAATACGCGCGTTCCCGGAAAAAAGAAACGAAAACTGGCGGACAATTTTTCTAACGTACCAAGAAAGAAAACTCGATCAAAAACACGCCCCCGCTTCCAGGTCGCGAGAGTCGTCGCGCACACACACATAGACATAGACATGCATATCCGTGTTTACGTAAAATTCCATTTCCATCTCCATCTCCAATCATATTTGTCCAACTGGCACATTATTTACGTTGTTAATTATATACGCAGCAATATTAACGTACAACATCTCTTGTTTGCGCACGTCCGGACCGCTGCCACGGCCGGTCCTGACCAACCCGAACCCTCTTCATCACCCGCGCGTGCTTCCCGCCCGAAACGGTCAGTGCCGCATTCATGCCCGGCCAGAGCGGACGCGACCTCTCACTGGCGCCGGCATTGAAGCGGCGCGCCGGCCGAGAGAGCGTCGCCCGCGCCGCTTCCGGGTGCACGCGGCTGCTCCGCGTTCAAAGGTCGCAATAGCCGGCTACAACATGCATGTAAAAAGTTCTTGGGAGTCCGTGCTACAGCTAGCTGTCCTCCCCCAACTCGTCAATCTCTTCCAGTAGTGCTAGTACTCCATGGCGCGATCCATCGACAAGCAGGCGGGAAAGTTATCGTATACTCGGTTTGCGGTGAGTGGCATGCCGAGCGACCGTGTGGGGTCGAGCCGTGGAGGAGGGTGAGACACGAACACGACAGACGTGATTTAAACGTTGGTTTTGCTCGATGGCGCGATCCAACGAAACGAAACGTTGGTTTCTCTCCGTTTCCATTTTTTCTCCGGAAAAACGGAAACTTTCCACTCCATTTTCATTCCTATTCCAAGGTTGCCCCGTTACAACATTCCATCAAATACAAAGGAAAACTAACACGCATGCTGATGCATCTCAATGATTCACAGATCATAGCCAATATTTACTTCACAACTAAAGAAAAAAGTTGTGAGAGCGTGTACGAAAGAAAAACTACTGATGGGGTCACTACGACTTAAACCCTAAACCCTAAACATGATTTAATTTCCTGGCCAGGTAGAACCTGTCGAAGGAAAGACGGCTGGCACCCTCGGATCATACGATGCTTTTGTGCAGTTCCACTAAAATCGACCTGAGCATCCCTGATGGCAAAGATATTGAAGAAGTGTGATTAGAATAATAGTACTGGCACTAGTTCATGAGACATAAACTCATCACAAGTAGAAGCCGGTAGAAGTAGAGAAAGATCGACATGGAGATGGAGCTACGGCAGTGGAGCAAGCCGGCTCCAAAAGGAAGATGGACTACCTGGGACGTCGGGCTGTAGCTAGAAGGGCGGTTGGGACGCGGCATCGGCCCATACCGCGGTGACCCCCGATTGGGACGCACCGACTGTGGGTTTTCTCCCTCGCCGATGTCGACCGCGTCTACGCAGAACATTGTTCCCTTCCCCCAGCTGCGGGATCAGGCCCGTCGTTCTATGCTTGTGAAGAGAGCAACCTAAGCAAGCAGGCTTGTAGCTTAGGCTCCTGCTAGTGTATATATAGTGGTTTTCTTTTTCTCTCCATATCAACCATTTTATATTGCGTACGTGTCATTCAAGAGTGAAATGATGGTTGCTTCTTCCGACTAACTTACTGTGTGATTTGACTGCTCCTTAGTGGCCCCTACACGTACTCCCCCTACGTGTATGCAACAGTCACACGTACACATGGACGCAAAAACGCGCGCGACGCCCTAATGCATGCATGTCCGAGCACACGACGGAACACACACGGTCACGCTCAAGTGCTCAACCTACACGTGCATGCACACACATACTCAGTCAGGGTGAGCTAGTGACCGTATAAACACCGGAAAATATATATATTGAGCGCAATGAGCGTATTATGAAGTCCACTGACCGTATTTTTACAAATATACAGTGACAGACAGTGTATTTATCTCGTTTGAAATTAAGACAATATTAACCGGAGAGGAGGCAGTATGGACTAGCATTACTTTGCTGTGTCCCGTCAACTTGCCGAACGAGGAGAAGCTTGCAGGACGGGAGAAGCTTGCGCGCGGTGGCTCGCAGGACAAGGAGAAACTTTTGACTAATGCAAGCTCTCCCTCGCTCAGGCGGTGGACGTGCAACAGTTAATTCGGTGTCAGATTGCCAGAAGCATACACTATACTACTAGTGCTATTATTGTTCGACTTCCCGAATAGGCGAACAGCCAAGCGCAAAGTAAACAGGTCAGCAAACCTTGCGGCGCATCTTCGTGCGAACCGTGCTTGCTGCACTTTGAATGTGGCCGAGAGCTGGCTTGATGAAACACCTCGCTTCCTACTTCTTTTTTTGCGGGGTACCTCGCTTCCTAGTGACCAGTGTCTTGGCTGATCGTCCTAAGAATGCTTATATATGAATAAAGCTCTCTCATTTACCCGCAAAAAAGATTAAGCCATATTAACCGGAAAGGAGGGAGTATGGACTAGCACTACTTTTTGGTGTGTCCCGTCAACTCGCAGAACGAGGAGAAGCTTGCAGGACAAGGTGAAGCTCGCTTACGCCTTTTGACTAATGCAACCTACCCTCGGTGGACATGCATCAGTCCATTCGGTGTCAGATTGTCAGAGGCATACACTGTAGTACCCAACATGCGGAGTACCATCATTGTTCGACTTCACGAAGAGGCGAAGAGCCAAGCGCAGTAGTACGAGTAGTACTACTACTAGAACCGCATGGTGGAGCGTCTGTACTCTTATTTTTTTATCTCTGATAAAGTACACGTTTATTCCGGAGAAGGGCGGAAAACGGCAGCCCAACATGTAATGAATGATATCGATCAACCAACCATGCTCGAATATATCTTGGCCTCCGTGCGAGCCCGTCTGTGTGTTCTCGCTCCTCGTCTCTCTCAAGGAACGGCGGGTTGGCTCTTTGCCGTCAATTGAGATCGGTTTGCTCACACTCCTGTCCCACATGTCAGTGATATGCCAAGAGGAGGTGCGTTGACCGACTGGCCATACGCGTACTTGGTTTTGCACCTTCATACTACTCCTCCCTCCGTCACAGTTTACAGGGCGCGCTTCATTATGATGCATTTCTCTCAATGCATTTCCACCACCAGAGAGACTTTAGACGCGTTTGGTTTAATGCTCAATTAATTAGGGCGTGGTAACCGCAATCAAGTCCACAATTTTCTCTCCATGTACTGTACTACTACGGAGTGGAGTAAGTGCATGCATGTGTGTACCCGGGGTGGAAGCACTGCATGCATGTGTGTACGCATTATTCCCTCTAGTAATAGACGCCGTGCTATAACTACCAATGCTATTTTTCAGGCCGATCGCTAGTCGCCTTGGTCCCACAGATTTTTTTTCTTTTTTCTGAAGCGCGCTGTATAAACAGTGACGGATGGAGTAGTATGAGCGGATTCAAAGAAGAGCGTATTGATGGTTGCTTCTTCAGAGCAACTTACAGTGGGAAAGGTGGGGCTTATGATTTGACTGCTCATTACTCACTATTAATGCGGCGCAACGACCGGGCTGAGTCTCCCATGCGGTTGTGCACTACCCCCTCGGTTCTTAAATATACTCCGGAGTATTTGTCTTTCTAGAGATTTCAACGAGTGACTACTCAAATATTTGTCTTTTTAGAGATTTCAAATGGACTGGCACATACGGATGTATATAGACATATTTTAGAGTGTAGATTCACTCATTTTGCTCCGTATGTAGTCACTTGTTGAAATCTCTAGAAAGACGAATAGAATATTTAGGAACGGAGGGAGTACACATACGAAGCAAAATGAGTGAATCTACACTCTAAAATATGCCCGTTTGAAATTTGTAAAAAGACAAATATTTAGGAACGAAGGAGTATAATTTTGTGCATGGCACATGGACCCGGATGATGAAGAGGCTTCTGGCAATGCTATCAAGCTTCCATCATTTGTTTACATAATTGACGTACTATACAAATAATTTTCCAGCGACATGAAATTGTACAATGGTGTGAGCTTTCAGCTTTTGTTTCGCGTGTCTTGCCATCGATGCTCTTTCGGAAACAATAAAAAACTAACTTCCTTGCTAATGCATGTCAATTATTAGCAGATCAGAGCTAATAATTACATCACAACTGAAGACAGAGTTGTGAGAAGGTGTTAAATTAAAATTGATCCATGCTTTCATTGGCAGCAACGTCCCCCCAGCTCTGTCTAAATCAACAAGGCATGTTGGGAAAAAAGTAGCTGTCTGGAGCATGCAACATTCCGATCATTTTGTGCAGTTCCACTAAAATAGAGCTGAGCGTCCCTGTTCCAAAGATATTAAGTGTGATTACGATAATAGAGGACTGCTGATGAAACAATAAACACACAAATAGAAGCCGGTCACCTTTGCAGTCTCTCTTAAGACTAACTAGTTGGAGAAGATTAGGCTCGGAGTTGGATGAGGAGGATAGAGCAAAACCAATCTCCCTTTGTGCAGTCGCACTGAAATGTAGAGACGTTGCCCGTGTGACATTTTAGTACAACTGCACAAAACACTCTTAAGAAAAAAGTGATTTGTGCAGTTCACCAAAAGGTCGCAATAGCAACGAGTAGAAAGGAAACAATTACTGGCCAATAACAGTTGATGACACATGCGACGACAAAAAAGAAGCATATTCCTTGTCCTAAGGGAAGATAACAACACGGTTGTGTTTGTCTAAAACGGTGTGAGGACGAGAATGCAATATGGAAAGTACGCCGGACGAGCTACGTTTTGGGCAAAGAACTATGGAAGATCCACATGCAGCGACGTGGGAAGACGGGCAGTGGAGCAAGGCCGGAGGGGATACCTGGAGGTCGTCGGGATGTAACTAGGTGAGCGGCGGCGGGCGGAATCTGCGAGCAGGTGGCGTAGGCCCTGCCGCGCCGGAGCTTGGTCAGAGAGAACGGCGTGTACCGCAGATCGGGACGTGCTGCCTCGGCGCCGTCAAACGGAGAAACGATGCACTTCCTCCCTTTCCCCCGGCGGACGGGATGCGGCCGGATCAGTGACCAACGGTGAGAGAGAGAGAGGCCACCGCACTCCCTTTCCCCCGGCGGACGGGATGCGGCCGGATCAGTGACCAACGGTGAGAGAGAGAGAGGCCACCGCACTCCCTTTCCCCCGGCGGACGGGATGCGGCCGGATCAGTGACCAACGGTGAGAGAGAGAGGCCACCGCAGCCTTGTGTGAGATACTCTGAAGAGCGACAAACCAGGCAGGCAGGCTCCATTGTATATAGTGAGCGGACTACCTTTTTCTCCATAAAAATCGTTTTATATTCTGTGTACGTGCCATTGAGCGCTATAACTTTATTTAAAAATAACGCGGCAACGCGTCAAGTCGAACTTTGTTTCGTGCACGCGTGGTACACGACCTCCCTAGGTAAACAACCGCTACAGGCGTTCAAATTAGCACGTGGGCTGCCATTTCGTAAAGAAATGAGCTCCACCGTGTACCCGCGCGGGTGTGGCTGGGCACGAAGCGTGAGTACGTGCACGGTGCACCTATTCTCTTCTTGTATACGTACACCACCTACGTGGGGTTGTGTGAGAGAGATACAAACCTAGAGAGATATAGTGTGTGGGTTCTTGAGAGTTTTTTGGGGGGGGGGGTCAATCAAAAAATGTAACATATGCAATGTGTGTGAAATAGAGTCCTGGATATAACATATATATAGAGGGGGCGATCCACGAGAAGAGAGTGGAGGTATCATCGGCTTGAGGTGTCCATAGAATCGAAGAGAGGGATGATGTGTGTGTGTGTGCGCGCGCGATCGATAAAGAGTGCCATCGAATTTGTGTGTGCCCACGTCAAAGATATAGAGTGGCTGGCCTACTGGAACGTGAGATGGGACATGTGCAGTTTGTCTCTGTGGCATGGATACCTACCTGCAGCGCTCGACTATCGGTGTGTGGTGGGGGAAGAGGGAGGCCCAATTAACTATAGAGGTACAATGGCTGGTATATGTGTGGAGGAGGAGAGAGGCCTACCTCATGTATTAAGGAGATCGATCTGCCTCATGTATTAAGGGAGATCGATCGGCATCCATGCACATGTGCAGGAGAGGAATAAGGTTGGGAGAGAGACAGAGCTAGAGTGTTGGAGGGGGTGGTAGTGGAGTTGCTTCTAACAAATGGTGGGATAGGCTTGCTAGACAAACGGAGGGCACGCCCGCAATATCAATAAGAGAGGAGATGGCTGGTTGTTGTCTGTGCACGTGCGTGTGAGAGACGGGTCAGGAGGCATGCACGAATGATGAGGGGGGACGATGTGGCTGTGGTAAGCAGACGTAACTACATAGGAAGATCAATCGCCCTTTGTTAGAGAAAGGAGAGACATAACTTGTGAGGTACGTCTATCGATGGGGGGGTAGTTAAAGTCGATCTAGGTATATGTTGGGAGATCGATCGGTATACATGCATGTGTGTGTTAGAAGCAAATGAGGCACGAGGAGAAGGATAGAGAGAGAGAGAGGGATGCATGTAGGAGGTGGTACGAGAGGCATACTATATCGAGGGGGAGGAGTGTGCGAGTACGAGAACGATGAAAAGAGTGGTGGGAGTGAGGCATGGACGGTGACAAGAGAAGAGGGGAAGCTTGTGTTTGTGCTAGGCACACCTGGCTAGAGAGGCATATCGATCAATGTGTGCCGTAAAGAAGGAGCTGGGGGGCCTACACACACCGTGGGTGAACGACCTAAAGTGAAAAGACGAATTTGCACGATGGAGCTAGAGAATGCTGAGGGAGGGTGAGAGGGATGCGGGCGTGTGCATGCACAAGAGAAAGTTAGCGCTAGCTACAAAGATAAGAGGGTTGTGTGGGTGTAAAAGACGAATAGAGATCATATATACTTCATTATAAAAAGCGAATTCGGATATTTGAAGAATTTATCATAGTGTTTCAAACCGACGCATGTGTGAATATATATAACGGTGATACACATGGTGTGGTTATGAACATGTTATACTACATTTAATATTTTTATCTCTACTCTTATAAAAAAAGGAGTTGTTGATGATGGTGTGCCTGCCATCCTGCATTATAGGTCGTCCGATTTATATCTGGCGGATAGCAAGGAAACTATGATGGTTGAAGTTGGCAACAATCATGATTATAGATTCTTATTGAAATAGAGAAACGAATTCAAATTTAGTTCGAATTGCAGCGGTAGTATAGACATTTGGAATGCACTAAAATGTTGGTATGAGTAGGTTACATGCATTATACAGCAAGCGAAAAAATTTAATCGGACATAACATGTATTCATACTCCCTCCTTCCATCTATATAGGGCGTAATGAGATTTTTAAGACCGCCTTTGACTATTGACAAGATTATTAGTACATGACATGCACAATGTGAAAATTATATCATTGAAAGAACCTTTCCCAGACGAATTTAACGGTGTGCTTTGTGTAAGTTGCATGTCATATATCATTGCTCTAATATTTGGTCAAAGTTAGCATCAAAAAACGCATTAGGCCCTATATAGATGGAAGGAGGGAGTAGCTTTGAATAGCATTTGTATAGTAAAACGGGGCAAGACTATCTCTTTGTGTGGTGTGAATAGTTTTATTTTTTTCGTTTTCTTTTGGTTGAGGGAAGTGCGAATTGATTTGGTACGTACAAGTACAATATTACTGCATGTTAGGCTTGTCCCTAAAATTCAATCCGCGTCTTGTTATATCCCGAAAATTCAGATATCGTGCTCCCAAAACTGGCACCTTCACAACCCGCGCCTTGCTATCCCGAAAATACAACGCGCGCGAAAACTCCCTCCAGCTGCCAAATCCCGACACGCGAAATCCCCCTTCTAACCCTGAGCCGAAAGGGCCGCTAGTTCAAATCGGTGGGGGGTACTTTTAACACACCCTACATTTTGGACAAGCGCGTCCCAGTCATGCTTCACCCCCTCCCATCGCCCCCTTTTCGCCATTTGAAATCCTAGGCCGTCATAACCTCTCCGCTCCAGCTGCGAAACCCCACCCTCCTCCGTCCACCACGTCACCGCTACCCAGCTGGAGCCTCTTCCCCGACGACGTCGTCCACCGCAATAGCTCGACGTCCCTCGTCGACCTCCCCGGATGAGGATCCGTTGTCCATCTCGCTGTCCTGCCGGTTCAGCCGCCCCGTCCTCCACCTCCAAGGAGCTGCTCCGACGATCGCCTCGTCTATCGCGGCTGCTCCATCCCCACAACGCCGCCTTAACCTGCTCCACCGGAACCGCAGCATCCTCACCGACTCCTCGGACGAAGCCGAGGCTTACTCAGCGCCACCAAAGAGGTTGTACACTCATCGCATCACACCTTCTCCTTAACTCGACCTCCCGGCCCCGACCGTGCTCCATCCCGCACCCCCATGGAGCGGCTACCTTGAAGCCGGCGCCGCGGGCGACATCTCCACGGCGGCTCTCCCCCAGTGCGAGGCCCCTTCGGCGGTGGCGTCCATACTAGCCGGATCTGCTGCTGCTGCTCCGGCTCTCGCTCGCGCTGCTGCTGCTGCTGCTCCGGGTCTCGCTCGATCGCTCGCTCGCCCAGCTGCTGCTGCTCTCCCCCTCGCTCGTGCTGCTGCTCTGCTCCGATTAAGCCACACTTCAGTCGACTGAATCTACTTTTGGGTCAGTCGATTTTCAGGGGTTGGGGGGGGGGCTCGCCGGAGTTAAGGAAGAACCACCCGCAGCGGGGACGGGGGCTCGCCGGAGAGGTACCCCACTATCTATCTTAGGGTTCAGGGTGGGGGACAGGGGGTCTAGAGGGCTGGCCGGGGCGGCGGTGGCGAGTTCGGGGCGGCGAGGCGGCGCTGGGGCCGGTGGTTCGGCCGGTGGTGGCTGGCGGCTCAGGGGGTGCAGGTTGAAGATGATCTGCAGGCCCTCCCTAAACTACATGTCAAGTGCCTCTCTGCTACCATTGCGTTCAGTTTCGACAGTAGTATTCAGATTCCACAGTAAATTTCAGTTTCGACAGTTAAGTTCAGAGTCAACAGTTTTTACCTCATCTGTTGTAGTCAGGTGGTTTTTGGTGATGTTAATTTTACATCCATTTTACATCATCTATTGGAGATGCTATTAGAATCCACTTGAGATTGACGATGTCTGTCTTGTGCTGCTTCAGCCTTGACGTCTTACGGCTCACCGGAGCTGCTCCAACGACAGAATGATCCATCACAATAGAGCAGTGCCCTGGACGCCGTCTACAGATTCCTCAGATCTCCCTCCACACCTCCGACAGCCACCTCTGCCTCAACTGCTTAAGCGAGCAACCCAATGATGCTGAGGTCGACACGGCTACGGCAAAGAGGTTGTACACTTGTTGCATCACTTATTACTATACATTCACGTCGATCCATTAGGGCTATTTTGGTTCAATGTAAAAACGTCGATCCACTGGTTGTTACCATCACTCTAAATTTCTGCATGCTCTCCTTACATAATCTCACCATATTTTTTTCGTATGCATGTCAGATATTGTACACATTCATGCTGAACATGTAGAGAAAAAGAGAAGAGTTTTGCGCGGCAATACAATGTCATGCAGACATCGCTCCATGGTGGGTTCAACGGAAAACCCTCCCCACCCCTCTCCAGATTGTAATCCAGAGGAAGATATCTGTTCTGAGGCGGATTCAAACGCCGCTGACCACTCCTATTTACCCCCCAAGGTGTTTTCTCTACCTTGGCATGATGATGTTAGTCATATCATGCATATGTTGCCTTGCAGTGCCTACTTTTGACATCATATATGTCATCTGCTTAGTTTAGACATGTTCTGTAATGCCACCTATTTAGTTTCTATATCATATATGGGAATTATGCAGTCTCATGTCTTTTAGCCAGCCATAATATATGTGAAATGTGCAATGTCATCCTGTTTAACCAGGCATCATATATTTGAATGATATCTTGCCCATCCTTTTCTTCATTACATTTCCATTTGTCGACAATGTTTGTACATTAAACTACTCTTCCTGTGAATCAGCCATTTGGGTGGGAGATGGAAAAATCTGGAGTGAAAACAAGGCCTTCAGAGCAGACAGTGCTACCTGTCGAAGTAGATCTCTTGTTGGGTCCCGATAGCTCCTCAGAGATGGATTCAGAGACAGATGACCAGTCCTATTCCCCCACTGAGGTGTATGCTCTAACTTGGCACAGTTATACTGCTCATATCATGCATACGGTGTCTTGCATTGCATAGTTTAGACATCATATACACAATATTCAACACCATGTTCTTAGTTCAGACATCATATCGAATGCCCTCTGTTTAGCATATAAATCACATATGTGAATTAAATGCTGCGACCCTGATTACTTAGATAACATGTAGGTGAATTATGTCATGCGATCCTGTTTAGTTATTCATCATATCTTGAATTATGTTATGCTATGCTATCCAGTTTAGATAGACATCATATATGTGAAATTATGTCATGCTATCCGTTTTAGTTAAACAATATACATGTCAACTATTTCATGCCCTCTTTTTTCCACACTATCTATTGCATCTGTCTCTCATACAATGTCTGTACATTCAACTATGTTTCCTGTTTATCAGCCATTTGAATTGGAGCGGGTGATGCCAGTATCTAGCGGACTAAAAACACGGTCTTCAAATAAAATAGTGCTACCTCTCGGTGGAGATAGCACCCCGGTTGTACATGCACAAGAACCAGCCCTACCACACATAACCCAAACTCTCGCAGATTGTACTCCTACTACGATGGACAGAGAACCAGCTTCACCCAATCTAACCCCAACCCCAGCCGATAGTAACCCAGTTCCTGTTGACACAACACCATCTCCACCACAGAGCTCCCAAACAAGAGCAGTTAGTAAGGCAGCTCCAGTGCCCAAAGGGCCAGTACTATCACGGTGAACCCCAACTCCACCAGTTAGTACGCCTATTCCTGTGGAGGAAGCACAACCAGCTAGTCGTAGTTTAGCATCTATCGCATTTGATGTTGTTAAATCATATGTGCGTATCTTCCCATCTTGGAAATATTATACTGAAGATGAAGGAAAATGCCAGTTACAGGTGTTTGTCCAGGAGTTATGTGTAAGTAATGTTATTCATGGCAATTACTTTGCTTCGTCCCATACATCCTACCTCCATGATGGTTATAATACACCAAATTTTCCCATTTTTCTCTATAGAGAAGGACTGATTTGGAAACTCAGGATGAGGTAACCTGTGCTAATACCTCTGCTATCTTCAAGAATGCTTGGTGGCAGTATCGGAATTACCTGAAGAAAACGTACTTCACCGGCAAAGAAACTCATCAAATTCCCTTACGTTCTCCTGAGACACATTTACTGGACGATGACTGGGAATGCCTTGTTCTGTACTGGTCCCGAACCAAGAATGTGGTAAGGTCTATGAGCTCATTTTCTATTTTAAGTATTATATTCTTGCGTCTTACTGTACTCTGTTCATGTAGAACAAGTGCCTAAACCTGAAGAACAACTGTTCTAATTTAAGATTCCATTGCTATCATAGTTCAAAAAAGCGTTAGGCGTTAATTGTGCGTTTTGCCACCACCTTGCGCTTTACTGACCAAAGCGCATGCTTATACGCAGTTATGCACAGATTATGCATAGTTATGCGCAATGCGTTTTGCCAACGCCTAGAGCCTAGGCGCGCTTAAGCGCTCGCTTAGGCGCGCCTTTTCTAATATGATTGCTTTGCTCTTGTATCACTGTATTTACTCATACAAACTTATTTTTAAATTGAAGGATCCAATCGAAACTCCAATGGCACAGCAGGTATGTTCACGCATGTTTCTTTAACAGGTTTGCTCTTATCAATAGCTCTGTTGATTTCAATTTCAATTGTGTATACAGTTGACTTTCATATGATGCACATTACTAGCATCACAACAGAGCCAATAGTGTTGTTGTACATGTAGACCCGTGGTACCCATCTGAAATCTTGTTGTGCCGTGTAGTTTCCCACGCTTTGTATTCTTTCACTGCTGCTTTTTCTTGAACTGATATGATTTGAACCGTGCCTCTATTTTGATTTGGCAAGACAATGCAGTGACCATAGGACATAGATATATGTTTGTTTGATGCTTTTATTATGTACTAGTACTTGGCAATAGAAGACTTGGTAGTTTAATCCTGTCCACCTTACTAATGAACTGGTTCACCGAAATGAGTTTCATATACTAGTACATGCTAAACTTGTTATGTGTCTGCTTGTTTCTTCTTTTAGAATGCTGACAGAATATTGGGGAAGAGTGCCTTATTAAGCAATGGTAAAGGAAGTAATGCAGATAAGGTTCAGGATAGTGACACATCCTTGTTGGTCTCCAACAAAGCTGATAAAACAGCTAAGGAAGACTATCTTGAAGACAGCGAGACAACCCCAAAGTCCTGTCTTGGTTTAGTGTTCGAGTTACTGGCCACTACCGCTTGCACAAGCTATTCAAACTCACTGTCTAAATCAGTTCGGTTTCTTGGGTCTCAACTACAAGCTGAAAGACATCAATCAGCTGTGCTGCGACAAGAAGCGGAAGGACTGCGGAAGTCCCTGGAGCATTCAGATGCATACTTTCTGGTGCAACAGCAAGCGTTGGAGGATTTTAGCGCCAAACAGGACAAAGCTAATCAGCTTGCTAAGCTTATTGCCAGCATGGTGGATACCCAGGGTAACGTTTCTTGAGCTCTTCTGAAGTTGTTTCAGTTATGCTCTTGTTTTGCTGCCGCGTTTATTTGCACTGGTGGCCAATTTTGACGGCCAGTGTATGTAATGTGCTGCTTTGTTCCCTATATTTGCACTGGTGGCAAACTTTGATGCCCAGTGGATGTAATATGTGTAATAGCGGTAATAGGCTAGCGTTAATTGCTTGCTTATTTATTTCCTTATTGTCTTGTTTAGTTGTTTGCTTGTAGTCACTGCATTTCTTTTTCTGTTTTTTTCTAGTGGCCACAATAGCCTATTTTTGGTAACTAGGCCAAAATAATCGTGGCAACACACGGACTGTTGTAACCATGGGCCTCCTGCAGGCCGTATGATCGATGGGCCTTCATCCGGCCGTAGGATCCATCGGCCTTCTATACGGGCCTTAGGGTCCATGGGCCTTCTACGGCCCGTAGGATCCATGGGCCTTCTACGGGCCGTACTATCCATGGGCCTCATACGGGCCGTAGGATCCATGGGCCTTCTACGGGGCGTATCATCATTTCGCCAATCATGGGCCGTACTATTCGTGGACCATAACGGGCCGTTAATAGGCCGTATTTGATAACTCTATAAAAACAGCCCAACGGGTTTTTTTGACATGAAAACGGCCCAACGTATTAACGGTCCGCAAACGGGCCGACTGTAACGACGGGCTGAATTTGGCCCACAAGCAGAAAATGACAGTAACGGGCCGTATGTAACCGAATGCTGCAAATGAGCCCAAGAATCAATGGGCCCTGAGAAGGCCGAAAGATAACTTGGGCTGGAAACGGCCCAATGGAATAACGGGCCATTAATGGGTATAAAATGATACACTGTTCATTACGTGCCAGTTTCACCACGGGCCGTTAATGGGCCAAGAGTTACAAAGGTCCTCATATGGGCCGAAAGAAGTCATGGGCCACACATGGGCCGGAAGTTAAAACGGGCTGAATCATATTGGACGGCCCAGATGACGCTACTGGGCCTAATTCGGATAGGGCGTAACGGGCCCTGGGTTAGCGGGCTGTAAATGGGCTATATGCGAACAGGCCGTTAACAGGCTTTCCGTGGGCCGGCCCGCCACCTTTTGACCAAGTCAAACGGGCCGGCCTTTTCACAGGAATGGGCCTCTGTTGGGCCGTGTCACGTGTCGCCGTATCATAGGCGCCTTCGGTCCAATGAGCGGATGACATCTGTCCCAACGGTGAGCCGACACGTGTTTCCTCTAGCCAATGATGATTTTACACGTGGAAAATCCCCATTGGTCGGGGCTGTAACGGGTTATCGGATCCAAAACCCGACCCGATAGCTTAACGGCGTTCCGTTACGGTGGATGCCATGTGTCGGTCACCCTTGACGAAAGCACTTCTGTGACGCGCGATTTATCGTCATGAAGTGGACACTTCCGTGATGATAATTTTGGTATTGTCATGGAACACTTCTACGACAGCACAGCTATGACTATCTTGATTCTGTCATAAATTTGTCATGGATGTACATGCATGACAAAAAATGCGACCTACTGTGACAAACACGTATCATCACGGAAGTGTATTTTTTTGTAGTGCTAGTTAACCTACCGATAAATGGGTTACAGATATATTCAGTTAAAAGTCTGATTCGCTGATTAGTCCCTTATCAGACCCCGGCCTATATGGTACCAGCTACCGATATCCTAAACAATGAGTATATATAAGCCATGTGATGAAACTAACCTCGATGGGAAACAACAGTCTTTCCCAAAATTGTCCTGTGTAAGTACATCAAGAGGCATGTTAAGCAAAACAGGCTAAACATCAACCAAATATATCCATGGCAGACAAAATAATCTCCAAACGATAGCTTCAGTGTGCAGGTTTAAGCATGCTAGTTAAGCAAAACAAGAAGTGGAAATGTGTGTTATCTACAACAGGCCTAACATTTAACAACAAGCAAATATAATCATTCAAACTGGTATTGTGCCAGTCTAAGTACACTGGTTATTGTTAAATAAAAATGGAAAGGCATGTTAACTACAACATGCTTAACAACAACCAAATGTAGTCATTCATAGTGGTATTGTTGAAACTGGTATTGATACGTCTCCAACGTATCTATAATTTATGAAGTATTCATGCTATTATTTCATCATTCTTAGATGTTTTACAATCATTTTATAGCAACTTTATATCATTTTTTGGGACTAACCTATTGACCCAGTGCCCGGCGCTAGTTGCTGTTTTTTGCTTGTTTTTTACATTGCAGGAAATCAATACCAAACGGAGTCCAAATGGAACGAAACTCTAGGGAGATTTTTTATGGACCAGAAGGAACCCAATGGGCCAGAGCTACACCTGGGGGGGGGGGGTGCCCCGAGGGGGCACAACCCACCAGGGCGCGCTAGGGCCCCCTGGCGCGCCCAGGTGGGTTGTGCCCACCTCGGTGGCCTCCCGCACCCCTTCTTTGCACTATAAATTCCCAAATATTCCGAAACCCATCGGGGTAAACCTAGATCAGAAGTTCCGCCGCTGCAAGGCTCTGTAGCCACCGAAAACCAATCTAGACCCGTTCCGGCACCCTGCCAGAGGGGGGAATCATCTCCGGTGGCCATCTTCATCATCCCGGCGGCCACCACGATGAGGAGAGAGTAGTCCACCCTCGAGGTTGAGGGTTTGTACCAGTAGCTATGTGTTTAGTCTCTCTCTCGCTATATCATGGGCTTTGTTAATATAGATGGATCATATGATGTTTCTACCCTCTATACTCTTGTTATGATGAATTGAATCTTTACCCTTTGAAGTTTTGTCTTGTCGGATTGAATATTCAGAAATGAGAACACATGATATATATCTTGCGGTATGAATACTTGAGGTGACAATTGGGGTATCATATTGATTCACTTGATATGTGTCTTGGCATTCAACTCGCGGATTCCCGCGGTGATATTGGGGTAATCTATGCATAGGGGTTGATGCACGTTTTTCTCCGGTAGAAACTTTGGGGTCCCCTCGTAGTTCCTTGTGATGGATTGAGTATTATGAATATGAATTTGCTTTGGTGTTATTTTAGTATGAACTCTAGGATAGATCGAACGGAAAAAATAGCTTTTTGTTATTTTAGTACGAACTCTTGAATAGATCGAGTGGAAAGAATAGCTTTGAGGTAGTTTCGTGCCCTGCAAACAATTCCTATCTTTTGTTCTTCATTAATAGGAACTCGGGAGTGATTCTTTATTGCACTTTTAGGGATGATCATATGATCCAACTATGTTAGCATCGTTGAGAGGTTGCATTAGCGAAAGTACGGACCCTAGGCCTCATTTTTAAGCATTGCAATACCGTTTTTGTGCCAGTTTGATATTTGCTACCTTGATGTTTTTATTTATTCAGATTATAAAAATATAGTTCTACCATCCATATCACACTTTTATCATCATCTCTTCGCCGAACTAGTGCACCTATACAATTTGCCATTGTATTGGGTGTGTTGGGGACACATGAGATTTCTTGTATTTGGTTGCAGGGTCGTTTGAGAGAGACCTTCTTCATCCTACACCTCTCACAGATTGGTAAACCTTAGGTCATCCACTTGAGGGAAAATTGCTACTGTCCTACAAAACTCTGCGCTTGGAGGCCCAACACGTGTCTACAAGAATAAAGTTGCGTAGTAGACATCAAGCTCTTTTCTGGCGCCGTTGCCGGGGAGGTTAGGTAAGTGGCACTCACACCCCCGTCAACGAAGCTCTTTTCTGGCACCATTGCCGGGGAGGTGAGTGCTTGAAGGTATATCTTTAGATCTTGCAATTGAATCTTTTAGTTTCTTGTTTTATCACTAGTTTGGTTTATAAAAGAAAACTACATAAAAATGGAATTTAGGTTGCATCATATTATTGATCATCTTTATAATATTTTTCTTGAAAATGATGGTTCAGAAAATTGTGCTCAATTGTTAGAAGAAGAAGTCAATAAAATGCTTGGCACAAAATATTTGAATGATGAGCATGATTGCAATGTTGTTAGTATGAATTCTTTGAATATCCATGATGCTAATGATATGCAAAGCCATAAGCTTGGGGATGCTATATTTGATGAATATGATATTTTTAGTCCCCCAAGTTTTGATGAGAAAATTTATTATGATGAAAGCATGCCTCCTATTTATGATGATTATATTGATGAAAGTGGATTTGGAGAGGTCATGACTTTATTTAGTGATGAATCCACCATTTTGGATGAGGCTTCAATTGACTATGATAATAAAGTTGCTATCTATGATGATTATGGTGATGACATGTATGCTATATTGAATAATTATAAACATGAAACTTGTCATCATGATTTTAATTTCCAATCACATGAGAGTTATTTTGTTGAGTTTGCTCCCACCACTATTTATGAGAATAAACTTGCTTATGTGGAGAGTAGCAAAATTTCTATGCTCATGCATCATGAAAAGAATGCTTTATGTGATAGCTATATTGTTGAATTCATTCATGATGCCACTGAAAATTATTATGAGAGAGGAACATTTGCTTGTAGGTATTGCAATAATATTAAGTTTCCTCTCTATGTGTTGAAAATCTTGAAGTTATGCTTGTTTTGCCTTCCTATGCTAGTTGATTCTTGTTCCCATAAGTTGTTTGCTCACAAAATCCCTATGCATAGGAAGTGGGTTAGACTTAAATGTTCTAGTCATATGCTTCATGATGCTCTCTTTATGTTTCAATTCTTATCTTTTATGCGAGCATCATTGAACTCATCATGCCTAGCTAAAAGGCATTAAAGAAAAGCGCTTGTTGGGAGACAACCCAACACTTTTACCTACTATATTTTGCATGTTCACATGATTATGCTACTATAGTAATCATTTTTTATTGTTTTTGTTTCAATAAAGTGCCAAGTAAAGCCTTTGGGATCATGTTGGGTGATAGTTGATTTGACTCTGCTGGAAAACAGAATTTTTTGCGCTGACGAAAATAAGTCCCATTTTTAACAGAAGAGTGATTTTGAGTTGATTATTTTTGCAGGAGTTTAATATACAAATTTCTCACGTGGTAAATTTTTTCCATAACTCTTGGAGTTGCAGAAGTATGGTAGTTATCCAGATCATTACAGACTGTTCTGTTTTTGACAGATTCTGTTTTCAATGCATAGTTTGCTTGTTTCCTAGTTTCTATGGCTTATATTGCTCAATATAAATTGTGGAAATGATATGGTACAGTAGGAATTGTGTGGAAACAATTATGAATCTTATCTTTGACAGTACCAAAAGTGAAATGGTTTGCTCTTTATCATACTAACCTATCTCACAAAGTTCCGTTAAGTTTTGTGTGATTGAAGTTTTCAAGTTTTGGGTGAGATATCGATATGAGGAGAATAAGGAGTGACAAGACCCTAAACTTGGGGATGACCAAGGCACCCCAAGTTAATATCCAAGGAATATCCAAGCAACTAAGCTT
The DNA here is from genome assembly GCF_018294505.1 of Triticum aestivum. Taxonomy (NCBI): domain Eukaryota; kingdom Viridiplantae; phylum Streptophyta; class Magnoliopsida; order Poales; family Poaceae; genus Triticum; species Triticum aestivum. The sequence continues at coordinate 199,394,679 of NC_057814.1, forward strand.
GGGGATGCCCTGGAAGGCATCCCCTCTTTCATCTCCAACATTATCGGTAACCTCACTTGGAGCTATGTTTTCATTCGTCACATGATATGTGTTTTACTTGGAGTGTCAATTTATTTTGTTAGGATTTGCTTTCTGTTATTTAGAATAATGTTTTGCATCTTTCATTTCAATAAAAATGTCAAGGATAGCCTTTACCATGCTTATTTTGCAAGTCTACATGTTGCTGTTTGAAAACAGAAAGTTTACCGCTGTTGCAAAAATTCCCTAGGAAAGTCAGAGTGTGATAAAATGTTGAAACTTTTTGCATATAAGCTCTGATAAATTTTCTACAGTGTGCTAGAATTTCATAACTTTTGGAGTTAGGGAAGTATGATGAATCTTGCATTCTTTACAGACTGTACTGTTTTGGCAGATTGCTGTTATGGTTGCATTGTTTGCATATGTTTGCTTGTTTAATGATTCTATTTGAGGATAGGAGTATTAAATGCAGAGGCATTTAGTATGCAATGTTGAATAATAACTTTAGTGATTTTCTACAGTAGAGAATGATAAAGTTTTTGCATTGGTTTATACTAACTTATCTCACGAGTTCTTGTTGAGTTTTGTGTGGATGACGTTTTTGAGATTTAGGAAAACCGTGATATGAGAGGAATTAAGGAGACACAAAAGCTCAAGCTTGGGGATGCCCAAGGCACCCCAAGATGATATTTCAAGAAGTCTTAAGCATCTAAGCTTGGGGATGCCCCGGTAGGCATCCCACCTTTCTTCTTCAACAATTATCGGTTAGAATCGGTTGAGCCTAAGTTTTTGCTTCTTCACATGATGTGTGCTATCCTTGGAATGTCATTTTGTTTTGTTTTGCTTGTTGTTTTAATAAAATATTTAGATCTGAAAGTTTTTGAATAAGAGAGAGTCCTCAAATAGCTACCTCTTTACTTAACTACTCGCATGATCTTCACTTATATCTTTTTGGAGTAGTTTGTCATTTACTCTTGTGCTTCACTTATATCCTATGAGTAAATGATACGTCCATTTTGCATCATGCTTTTATATTAATATTTATTGCATTATGGGCTGTTATTACACGTTATGTCTCAATACTTATGCCTATTCTCTCTTATTTTACAAGGTTTACATGAAGAGGGAGAATGCCGGCAGCTGGAATTCTGGGCTGGAAAAGGAGCAAATATTAGAGACCTATTCTGCACAACTCCAAAAGTCCTGAAACTCCACGGAAGTCATTTTTGGAAATAATAAAAAATAATGAGCAAAGAAAATACCAGAGAGGGCCTACACCCTGGCCACGAGGGTGGGGGGCGCGCCCCTGCCTCTTGGGCCCCCTGGCAGGCCTCCGGTGTCCATCTTCTGCTATATGAAGTCTTTCGTCCGAGAAAAAAATCGTAAGCAAGCTTTTGGGAAGAAACTCCGCCGCCACAAGGCGGAACCTTGGCGAAACCAATCTAGGGCTCCGGCAGAGCTGTTCTGCCGGGGAAACTTCCCTCCGGGAGGGGGAAATCATCGCCATCGTCATCACCAACGATCCTCTCATCGGGAGGGGCCCAATCTCCATCAACATCTTCACCAGCACCATCTCCTCTAAAACCCTAGTTCATCTCTTGTATCCAATCTTTGTCCCAAAGCCTCAGATTGGTACCTGTGGGTTGCTAGTAGTGTTGATTACTCCTTGTAGTTGATGCTCGTTGGTTTATTTGGTGGAAGATCATATGTTCAGATCCTATATGCATATTAATACCCCTCTGATTATGAACATGAATATGATTTGTGAGTAGTTACGTTTGTTCCTGAGGACATGGGAGAAGTCTTGCTATTAGTAGTCATGTGAATTTGGTATTCGTTCGATATTTTGATGAGATGTATGTTGTCTCTCCTGTAGTGGTGTTATGTGAACGTCGACTACATGACACTTCACCATTGTTTGGGCCTAGAGGAAGGCATTGGGAAGTAATAAGCAGATGATGGGTTGCTAGAGTGACAGAAGCTTAAACCCTAGTTTATGCGTTGCTTCGTAAGGGACTGATTTGAATCCATATGTTTCATGCTATGGTTAGGTTTACCTTAATACTTCTTTTGTAGTTGCGGATGCTTGCAATAGGAGTTAATCATAAGTGGGATGCTTGTCCAAGTAAGGACAGCACCCAAGCACCGGTCCACCCACATATCAAATTATCAAAGTACCGAACGTGAATTATATGAACGTGATGAAAACTAGCTTGACGATAATTCCCATGTGTCCTCGGGAGCGTTTTTCTCTATATAAGAGTTTGTCCAGGCTTGTCCTTTGCTACAAAAAGGATTGGGCCACCTTGCTGCACTTTATTTACACTTGTTACTTGTTACTCGTTACAAATTACCTTATCACAAAACTATCTGTTACCGATAATTTCAGTGCTTGCAGAGAATACCTTACTGAAACCCGCTTATCATTTCCTTCTGCTCCTCGTTGGGTTCGACACTCTTACTTATCGAAAGGACTATGATAGATCCCCTATACTTGTGGGTCATCAAGACTCTTTTCTGGCACCGTTGCCTGGGAGTGAAGCGCCTTTGGTAGGTGGAATTTGGTAAGGAAAAATTTATATAGTGTGCTGAAATTTACTGTCACTTGTTACTATGGAAAGTAATCCTTTGAGGGGCTTGTTCGGGGTATCTTCACCCCGACCAGTAGAGCAAATAGTTGCTCCTCAACCTACTGAACCTACCTAAAATGTTTACTTTGAAATTCCTTCGGGTATGATAGAGAAACTGCTAGCTAATCCTTTTGCAGGAGATGGAACATTGCATCCCGATTTACACTTAATCTATGTGGATGAAGTTTGTGGATTATTTAAGCTTGCAGGTATGCCCGATGATGTTATCAAAAAGAAGGTCTTCCCTTTATATTTGAAGGGAGAGGCATTGACATGGTATAGGCTATGTGATGATATGGGATCATGGGACTACAAGCGATTGAAATTGGAATTTCATCAGAAGTTTTATGCTATGCATCTTGTTCATCATGATCGTAATTATATATATAATTTTTGGCTGAAGGAGAAAGCATCGCTCAATCTTGGGGGAGGCTTAAGTCAATGTTATATTCATGCCCCAATCATGAGCACTCAAGAGAAATGATTATTCAAAAATTTTAGCTCGGCTTTCTGACAACAATCGCTCCATGCTCGATACTTCTTGTACTGGTTCTTTTATGATGACGACTATTGAATTCAGATGGGATTTATTGGAGAGAATTAAACGCAACTCTGAAGATTGGGATCTCGATGAAGGTAAGGAGTCAGGTATAACACCTAAGTTTGATTGTGTTAAGTCTTTTATGGATACCGATGCTTTCCGTAAGTTTAGTACTAAATATGGACTTGACTCTGAGATAGTAGCTTATTTCTGTGAATCATTTGCTCCTCATGTTGATCTCCCTAAGGAGAAGTGGTTTAAATATAATCCTCCCATTGAAGTAAAAGTAGTTGCACCTATTAAAGTTGAAGAAAAGACTATCACTTATAATGATCCTATTGTTCCTACTGCTTATGTTGAGAAACCACCTTTCCCTGTTAGAATAAAATATCATGCTAAAGCTTCAACTGTAGTCAACAAAAGTAATATTAGGACACACAAACCCCCTGAGCAAGTTAAAGTTGAACATAATATTGCTATGGTTAAAGATATCTTGGCTGATAATATTGATGGGCATGTTATTTATTTCTGTGAGGAAACTGCTAGAATTGCTAAACCCGGTGCTAAAGATAAACATAGACCTGTTGTAGGCATGCCTGCTATTTCTGTTAAAATAGGAGATCATTGTTATCATGGCTTGTGTGATATGGGTGCTAGTGCAATACCCCATTCTTTATACAAAGAAATTATGCATGATATTGCACCTGCTGAGATAGAAGAAATTGTTACCATTAAGCTTGCCAATAGAGATACTATTTCACCGATTGGGATTGTTAGAGATGTTGAAGTCTTGTGTGGGAAGGTTAAATATCCTGCTGATTTTCTTGTTCTTGGTTCCCCACAAGATAGCTTCTGTCCCATTATATTTGGTAGACCCTTCTTGAATACTGTCAATGCTAGGATAGACTGCGAAAAGGATGTTGTTACTATTGGTTTGGATGATATGCCTCATGAGTTTAATTTTTCTAAATTTCGTAGACAACCCCGTGATGAGGAATTGCCTAGTAAGGATGAAATTATTGGTCTTGCTTCTATTGCTGTGCCTCCTAATGATCCTTTAGAACAATATTTGCTAGACCATGAAAATGATATGTTTATGAATGAAGAAGGGAAATAGATGAAGTATTCTTTAAGCAGGGACCTATTCTGAAACACAACTTGCCTGTTGAAATCCTAGGGGATCCTCCTCCACCCAAGGGTGATCCCGTGTTTGAGCTTAAACCGTTACCTGATACTCTTAAATATGCTTATCTTGATGAAAATAAGATATATCCTGTTATTATTAGAGCTAACCTTTCAGAGAAGGAGGAAGAAAAAATATTGAAAACTCTGAAGAAGCACCGCGCTGCTATTGGATATACTCTTGATGATCTTAAGGGCATTAGTCCCACTCTATGTCAACACAAAATAAATTTGGAGAAAGATGCCAAACCAGTTATTGATCACCAACGACGGCTGAATCCTAAGATGAAAGAAGTGGTAAGGAAGGAAATATTAAAGCTCCTTGAGGCAGGTATAATTTATCCAGTTGCTGATAGTCAGTGGGTAAGTCCTGTCCATTGTGTCCCTAAGAAGGGAGGTATTACTGTTGTTCCTAATGATAAAGATGAATTGATTCCGCAAAGAATTATTACAGGTTATAGGATGGTAATTGATTTCTGCAAACTAAATAAAGCTACTAAAAAAGATCATTACCCTTTGCATTTCATTGATCAAATGCTAGAAAGATTATCCAAACATACACATTTTTGCTTTCTAGATGGTTACTCTAGCTTCTCTCAAATACCTGTGTCAGCTGATGATCAAGCAAAGACCACTTTTACTTGCCCTTTCGGTACTTTTGCTTATAGACGTATGCCTTTTGGTTTATGTAATGCACCTGTTACCTTTCAAAGATGCATGATGGCCATATTCTCTGACTTTTGTGAAAAGATTTGTGAGGTTTTCATGGATGATTTCTCCGTTTATGGATCCTCTTTTGATGATTGCTTGAGCAACCTTGATCGAGTTTTGCAGAGATGTGAAGAAACTAACCTTGTCTTCAATTGGGAGAAATGCCACTTTATGGTTAATGAAGGCATTGTCTTGGGGCATAAAATTTCTGAAAGAGGTATTGAAGTTGATAAAGCTAAAGTTGATGCTATTGAAAAGATGCCGTGTCCTAAGGACATCAAAGGCATAAGAAGTTTTCCTGGTCATGCCGGTTTTTATAGGAGGTTCATTAAGGACTTCTCAAAAGTTTCTCGGCCTCTGACTAATCTCTTACAAAAAGATATTCCTTTTGTCTTTGATGATGCTTGTGTAGAAGCATTTGAAATACTTAAGAAAGCTTTGATTTCTGCACCTATCGTTCAGCCACCTGATTGGAATTTACCCTTCGAAATTATGCGTGATGCTAGTGATTATGCTGTAGGTGCTGTTTTAGGGCAAAGAGTTGATAAGAAATTAAATGTTATTCAATATGCTAGTAAAACTCTAGACAATGCCCAGAGAAATTATGCTACTACTGAAAAAGAATTTTTAGCAGTTGTTTCGCTTGTGATAAGTTCAGACCTTATATTGTTGATTCTAAAGTAACTATTCACACTAATCATGCTACTATTAAATATCTTATGGAAAAGAAAGATGCTAAACCTAGACTTATTAGATGGGTTCTCCTACTACAAGAAGTTGATTTGCATATTATTGATAGAAAGGGAGCTGAGAACCCCGTTGCAGATAACTTGTCTAGGTTAGAGAATGTTCTTGATGACCCACTACCAATTGATGATAGCTTTCCCGATGAACAATTAGCTGTCATAAATGCTTCTCGTACTGCTCCATGGTATGCTGATTATGCTAATTACATTGTTGCTAAATTTATACCACCTAGTTTCACATACCATCATAAGAAAAAGTTTTTCTATGATTTGAGACATTACTTTTGGGATGACCCACATCTTTATAAAGAAGGAGTATATGGTGTTATTAGACGTTGTGTACCTGAGCATGAACAGGAACAGATCCTACGCAAGTGTCACTCCGAGGCTTATGGAGGGCACCACGCTGGAGATAGAACTGCACATAAGGTATTGCAATCCGGTTTTTATTGGCCTACTCTCTTCAAGGATGCCCGTAAGTTTGTCTTGTCTTGTGATGAATGTCAAAGAATTGGTATATTTGTAGACGTCAAGAAATGCCTATGAATTATTCACTTGTTATTGAACCATTTAATGTTTGGGGCTTTGATTATATGGGACCATTTCCTTCCTCTAATGGGTATACACATATTTTAGTTGCTGTTGATTACGTCACTAAGTGGGTAGAAGCTATTCCAACTAGTAGTGCTGATCATAACACCTCTATTAAGATGCTTAAAGAAGTTATTTTTCCAAGGTTTGGAGTCCCTAGATATTTAATGACTGACGGTGGTTCACATTTTATTCATGGTGCTTTTCGTAAAATGCTTGCTAAGTATGATGTTAATCATAGAATTGCATCCCCTTATCACCCACAGTCTAGTGGTCAAGTAGAATTGAGTAATAGAGAGCTCAAATTAATTTTGCAAAAGACTGTTAATAGATCTAGAAAGAATTGGTCTAAGAAACTTGATGATGCATTATGGGCCTATAGAACTGCATATAAAAATCCTATGGGTATGTCTCCGTATAAGATGGTTTATGGAAAAGCATGTCACTTACCTCTCGAACTAGAACATAAGGCATATTGGGCCATTAAAGAGCTCAACTATGATTTCAAACTTGCCGGTGAAAAGAGGCTATTTGACATTAGCTCACTTGATGAATGGAGAACCCAGGCCTGTGAGAATGCCAAACTGTTTAAAGAAAAGGTTAAAAGATGGCATGACAAAAGGATACAAAAGCGTGAGTTTAATGTAGGTGATTATGTATTGCTATACAACTCTCGTTTAAGATTTTTTGCAGGAAAACTTCTCTCTAAATGGGAAGGGCCTTACGTTATCGAGGAGGTCTATCGTTCCGGTGCCATAAAAATAAACAACTTCGAAGGCACAAATCCGAAGGTGGTGAACGGTCAAAGAATCAAACATTATATCTCAGGTAATCCCATAAATGTTGAAACCAATATTATTGAAACCGTAACCCCGGAGGAATACATAAGGGACACTTTCCAGAATGTTTCAGACTCCAAAAAGGAATAGGTATGTGGTACGGTAAGTAAACCGACTCCAAAACAGTTCTAATGGCAATTTTTCTCCGTTTTGGAATATTTAAGAAAACAGGAAATTAAGAAGCAGTCCGGGAAGGACACGAGGCTTCCATGAGGGTGGAGGGTGCGCCCTACCCCCTGGGCACGCCCCCTGCCTCGTGGGCACCTCGTGCACTCTTCGGACTCCGTTTTCTTGCATGATACTTCTTTTGGTCGGTAGAAATTCATTATATAATCTTCCGAAGGTTTTGACCACCGTATCACGCAAATATCCTCTGTTTTTGTTTTGAGCTATTTCTGCCGCAGATTAGAGCAAGATGTCTTCTCAAGAGTTAGTCGGGGAGAGTCGGGTGTCTCATCCGACACCGGGTCCAGGGGCACACAGCGATGCCTATCACTTTGGGCCCTCAACGGAGGAAGAGATGGAAGCTGACTTGAAAAGGGTAGACGCCATGGAGGAGGTTCAAGAAGTTACTTCTCGTTTCCGGGCAGGCTTCACGATGGGGGAACTACAGAGCTCAGCTATCCCAAACTGGGTCATCCCCTCCAATGTTAAATTTCTCTCTTATGAAAATATGAAAAGGAGTGTTACTTGTTCTCCCGCAGCTATGCAGCATCCATGGGTGCAAGGAGCTTTAACCGTCACGGGTAAGCTCCGTAAGGAAATAATGGATCTTAAGCGGCAAGTCAACAAGCTCGAGGAGGAGAATCGTATCCTGAGGGGTATCATAGCCAAGAATATCACATCACCACCCCCGAAGAAGGAGATATAATCACATGGGTATGGGCACTCCCCTTGGCAACTGCCAAGCTTGGGGGAGGTGCCCCGGTATCGTATCACCATCACACTCCTATCTTGACCGTTTTTCTTAGTTCGATCCCTTTAGTAATATCTTGATCTAGTAGAATAAAGTTTTAGTATGATTTAGTTTTGAGTTTTGCCTTATGATCCCTTCTATGTAATCGAGTCCGTGAGCTATATATAATAAAGATTAGTGTTGAGTCAAGGGCTTGATTTTTTTTGAGGGAATAAAAGAAAAGAAAAAAAAATAAAAAGAAACAAAGAGATCATATAGATCTTATGGAGAGTAATGACTTCACATATAAAGAGTATGATGATTAAAAGTTGTTGAGAGTTGACAAACATAGTTTTGGTCATCGTTGCAATTAATAGGAAGTAATAAAGAAAGAGAGGTTTCACATATAAATATACTATCTTGGACATCTTTTATGATTGTGAGCACTCATTAAAATATGAAATGCTAAAGAGTTGATGTTGGACAAGGAAGACAACATAATGGGTTATGTTTTCTTATACCTGAAATAAAGTATATTGTCATGGATCATCCAACATGTTGAGCTTGCCTTTCTCCCTCATGCTAGCCGATTCTTTGCACCAAGTAGAGATACTACTTGTGCTTCCAAATACCCTTAAACCCAGTTTTGCCATGAGAGTCCACCATATCTACCTATGGATTGAGTAAGATCCTTCAAGTAAGTTGTCATCGGTGCAAGCAATAAAAATTGCTCTCTAAATATGTATGATTTATTAGTGTGGAGAAAATAAGCTTTATACGATCTTGTGATGTGGAAGAAATAAAAGCGACGGACTGCATAATAAAGGTCCATATCACAAGTGGCAATATAAAGTGACGTTCTTTTGCATTAAGATTTCGTGCATCCAACCATGAAAGCGCATGACAGCCTCTGCTTCCCTCTACGAAGGGCCTATCTTTTACTTTTGTCTTTTACCCTTGTGCAAAGAGTCATAGTGATCTTCACCTTTCCTTTTTACATTTTATCCTTTGGCAAGCACATTGTGTTGGAAAGATCCTAATATATATATATATCCAATTGGATGTAAGTTGGCACGAACTATTATTGTTGACATTACCCTTGAGGTAAAAGGTTGGGAGGCGAAACTATAAGCCCCTATCTTTCTCTGTGTCCGATTAAAACTCCATAATCATAAGTATTGCGTGAGTGTTAGCAATTGTGAAAGACTAAATGATAGTTGAGTATGTGGACTTGCTGAAAAGCTCTTATATTGACTCTTTCTGATGTTATGATAAATTGCAATTGCCTCAGTGACTGAGATTATAGTTTGTTAGTTCTCAATGAAGTTTCTGATTCATACTTTGCATTGTGAATAGATTATTACTTGAGCATAAGAAACCATATGACAATATCCATATATGTTGCTGTTATAAGAATGATCATGATGCCCTCATGTCCATATTTTATTTTATCGACACCTTTATCTCTAAACATGTGGACATATTTATTGTTATCGGCTTCCGCTTGAGGACAAGTGAGGTATAAGCTTGGGGGAGTTGACACGTCCATTTTGCATCATGCTTTTATATTGATATTTATTGCATTATGGGATGTTATTACACGTTATGTCTCAATACTTATGCCTATTCTCTCTTATTTTACAAGGTTTACATGAAGAGGGAGAATGCCGGCAGCTGGAATTCTGGGCTGGAAAAGGAGCAAATATTAGAGACCTATTCTGCACAACTCCAAAAGTCCTAAAACTCCACGGAAGTCATTTTTGGAAATAATAAAAAATACTAAGCGAAGAAAATACCAGAGGGGGTCCACACCGTGGCCACGAGTGTGGGGGCGCGTCCTACCCCCCTGGGCGTGCCCCCCTGCCTCGTGGGCCCCCTGGCAGGCCTCTAGTGTCCATCTTCTGCTATATGAAGTCTTTTGTCCAAGAAAAAAAATCATAAGCAAGCTTTCGGGAAGAAACTCCGCCGCCACGAGGCGGAACCTTGGCGGAACCAATCTAGGGCTCCGGCGGAGCTGTTCTGCCGGGGAAACTTCTCTCCGAGAGGGGGAAATCATCGCCATCGTCATCACCAATGATCCTCTCATCGGGAGGGGGCCAATCTCCATCAACATCTTCACCAGCATCATCTCCTATAAAACCCTAGTTCATCTCTTGTATCCAATCTTTGTCCCAAACCCTCAGATTGGTACATGTGGGTTGCTAGTAGTGTTGATTACTCCTTGTAGTTGATGCTAGTTAGTTTATTTGGTGGAAGATCATATGTTCAGATCCTATATGCATATTAATACCCCCCCTGATTATGAACATGGATATGCTTTGCGAGTAGTTACGTTTGTTCCTGTGGACATGGGAGAAGTCTTGCTATTAGTAGTCATGTGAATTTGGTATTCGTTCGATGTTTTGATGAGATGTATGTTGTCTCTCCTCTAGTACTGTTATGTGAACGTCGACTACATGACACTTCACCATTGTTTGGGCCTAGAGGAAGGCATTGGGAAGTAATAAGTAATGATGGGTTGCTAGAGTGACAGAAGCTTAAACCCTAGTTTATGCGTTGCTTCGTAAGGGGCTGATTTGGATCCATATGTTTAATGCTATGGTTAGGTTTACCTTAATACTTCTTTTGTAGTTGTGGATGCTTGCAATAGGAGTTAATCATAAGTGGGATGCTTGTCCAAGTAAGGACAGCACCCAAGCACCGGTCCACCCACATATCAAATTATCAAAGTACCGAACGCGAATCATATGAACGTGATGAAAACTAGCTTGACGATAATTCCCATGTGTCCTCGGGAGCGCTTTTCTCTATATAAGAGTTTGTCCAGGCTTGTCCTTTGCTACAAAAAGGATTGGGCCAACTTGCTGCACTTTATTTACACTTGTTACTTGTTACCCGTTACAAATTACCTTATCAAAAAACTATCTATTACCCATAATTTCAGTGCTTGCAGAGAATACCTTACTGAAAACCGCTTATCATTTCCTTCTGCTCGTCGTTGGGTTCGACACTCTTACTTATCGAAAGGACTACGATAGATCCCCTATACTTGTGGGTCATCAGTAAATTGTTGAATAAATTGAATATCATGAAGTTGAAATCATATCATGCCTAGTGTTAGCTTCACATTGGGTTTGGAAAATGAAACCTTTTGAGGCTCGACAATCATAATAAAAATTGGTCTCTAAATATGTATGATTTATTAGTGTGGAGAAAATAAGCTTTATACGATCTTGTGATGTGGAAGAAATAAAAGCGACGGACTGCATAATAAAGGTCCATATCACAAGTGGCAATATAAAGTGACGTTCTTTTGCATTAAGATTTCGTGCATCCAACCATGAAAGCGCATGACAACCTCTGCTTCCCTCTGCGAAGGGCCTATCTTTTACTTTTATCTTTTACCCTTATGCAAAGAGTCATGGTGATCTTCACCTTTCCTTTTTACATTTTATCCTTTGGCAAGCACATTGTGTTGGAAAGATCCTGATATATATATATATATATATATATATATATATATATATCCAATTGGATGTAAGTTGGCATGAACTATTATTGTTGACGTTACCCTTGAGGTAAAAGGATGGGAGGCGAAACTATAAGCCCCTATCTTTCTCTGTGTCCGATTAAAACTCCATAATCATAAGTATTGCGTGAGTGCTAGCAATTGTGAAAGACTAAATGATAGTTGAGTATGTGGACTTGCTGAAAAGCTCTTATATTGACTCTTTATGATGTTATGATAAATTGCAATTGCCTCAATGACTGAGATTATAGTTTGTTAGTTCTCAATGAAGTTTCTGATTCATACTTTGCATTGTGAATAGATTGTTACTTGAGCATAAGAAATCATATGACAATATCCATATATGTTGCTGTTATAAGAATGATCATGATGCCCTCATGTCCGTATTTTATTTTATCGACACCTTTATCTCTAAACATGTGGACATATTTATTGTTATCGGCTTCCGCTTGAGGACAAGTGAGGTCTAAGCTTGGGGGAGTTGACACGTCCATTTTGCATCATGCTTTTATATTGATATTTATTGCATTATGGGCTGTTATTACACGTTATGTCTCAATACTTATGCAGATTCTCTCTTATTTTACAAGGTTTACATGAAGAGGGAGAATGCTGGCAGCTGGAATTCTGGGCTGGAATAGGAGCAAATATTAGAGACCTATTCTGCACAACTCCAAAAGTCCTGAAACTCCACGGAAGTCAGTTTTGGAAATAATAAAAAATACTAGGCGAAGAAAATACCAGAGGGGGCCCACACCCTGGCCACGAGGGTGGGGGGCGCGCCCTACCCCCCTGGGCGTGCCCTACTGTTGGGGAACGTAGTAATTTCAAAATTTCCTACGCACACGCAAGATCATGGTGATGCATAGCAACGAGAGGGGAGAGCGTTGTCCACGTACCCTCGTAGACCGAAAGCGGAAGCGTTAACAAAACGCGGTTGATGTAGTCGTACGTCTTCACGATCCGACCGATCAAGTACCGAACGTACGGCACCTCCGAGTTCAGCACACGTTCAGCTCATGATGTCCCTCGAACTCCGATCCAGCCGAGTGTTGAGGGAGAGTTTCGTCAGCACAACGGCGTGGTGACAATGATGATGTTCTACCGACGCAGGGCTTCGCCTAAGCACCGCTACGATATTATCGAGGTGTAATTTGGTGGAGGGGACACCGCACACGGCTAAGAGATCAATGATCAATTGTGTGTCTAGAGGTGCCCCCTGTCCCCGTATATAAAGGTGCAAGGGGGGTTCGGCCGGCCTAAGGGAGAGGCGCGCCAGGAGGAGTCCTACTCCTACCGGGAGTAGGACTCCCCCCCTTTTCCATGTTGGACTAGGAGAGAAAGGGGGAAGAGGTGGAGGGGAGGAAGGAAGGGGGGGCGCAGCCCCCCTCTCCTTGTCCTATTCGGACTGGGGGGGAGGGGCGCGCGGCCCTGCCCTGGCCTCCTCTCCTCTCTTCCACCTAGGCCCACTAAGGCCCATTAAGTTACCGGGGGTTCCGGTAACCTCCCGGTACTCCGGAAAAATCCCGATTTCACCCGGAACACTTCCGATGTCCAAACATAGGCTTCCAATATATCAATCTTTATGTGTCGACCATTTCGAGACTCCTCGTCATATCTGTGATCACATCCGGGACTCCGAACAACCTTCGGTACATCAAAACATATAAACTCATAATATAACTGTCATCGTAACGTTAAGCGTGCGGACCCTACGGGTTCGAGAACTATGTAGACATGACCGAGACACCTCTCCGGTCAATAACCAATAGCGGAACCTGGATGCTCATATTGGTTCCTACATATTCTACGAAGATCTTTATCGGTCAGACCGCATAACAACATACGTTGTTCCCTTTGTCATCGGTATGTTACTTGCCCGAGATTCGATCATCGGTATCTCGATACCTAGTTCAATCTCGTTACCGGCAAGTCTCTTTACTCGCTCCGTAATACATCATCCCGCAACTAACTCATTAGTCACAATGCTTGCAAGGCTTATAGTGATGTGTATTACTGAGTGGGCCCAGAGATACCTCTCCGACAATCAGAGTGACAAATCCTAATCTCGAAATACGCCAACCCAACAAGTACCTTTGGAGACACCTGTAGAGCACCTTTATAATCACCCAGTTACGTTGTGAAGTTTGGTAGCACACAAAGTGTTCCTCCGGTAAACGGGAGTTGCATAATCTCATAGTCATAGGAACATGTATAAGTTATGAAGAAAGCAATAGCAACATACTAAACGATCGAGTGCTAAGCTAACGGAATGGGTCAAGTCAATCACATCATTCTCCTAATGATGTGATCCCGTTAATCAAATGACAACTCATGTCTATGGCCAGGAAACATAACCATCTTTGATCAACGAGCTAGTCAAGTAGAGGCATACTAGTGACACTCTGTTTGTCTATGTATTCACACATGTATTATGTTTCCGGTTAATACAATTCTGGCATGAATAATAAACATTTATCATGATATAAGGAAATAAGTAATAACTTTATTATTGCCTCTAGGGCATATTTCCCTCAGTCTCCCACTTGCACTAGAGTCAATAATCTGGATTACACAGTAATGATTCTTACACCCATGGAGTCTTGGTGCTGATCATGTTTTGCTCGTGGAAGAGGCTTAGTCAACGGGTCTGCAACATTCAGATCCATATGTATCTTGCAAATTTCTATGTCTCCCACCTGGACTAAATCCCGGATGGAATTGAAGCGTCTTTTGATGTGCTTGGTTCTCTTGTGAAATCTGGATTCCTTTGCTAAGGCAATTGCACCAGTATTGTCACAAAAGATTTTCATTGGTCCCGATGCACTAGGTATGACACCTAGATCGGATATGAACTCCTTCATCCGGACTCCTTCATTTGCTGCTTCCGAAGCAGCTATGTACTCCGCTTCACACGTAGATCCCGCCACGACACTTTGCTTAGAACTGCACCAACTGACAGCTCCACCGTTCAATGTAAACACGTATCCGGTTTGCGATTTAGAATCGTCCGGATCAGTGTCAAAGCTTGCATCAACATAACCATTTACGATGAGCTCTTTGTCACCTCCATAAACGAGAACCATATCCTTAGTCCTTTTCAGGTATTTCAGGATGTTCTTGACCGCTGTCCAGTGATCCACTCCTGGATTACTTTGGTACCTCCCTGCTAAACTTATAGCAAGGCACACATCAGGTCTGGTACACAGCATTGCATACATGATAGAGCCTATGGCTGAAGCATAGGGAACATCTTTCATCTTCTCTCTATCTTCTGCAGTGGTCGGGCATTGAGTCTTACTCAATCTCACACCTTGTAATACAGGCAAGAACCCTTTCTTTGCTTGATCCATTTTGAACTTCTTCAAAACTTTGTCAAGGTATGTGCTTTGTGAAAGTCCAATTAAGCGTCTTGATCTATCTCTATAGATCTTGATGCCCAATATATATGCAGCTTCACCGAGGTCTTTCATTGAAAAACTCTTATTCAAGTATCCCTTTATGCTATCCAGAAATTCTATATCATTTCCAATTAGCAATATGTCATCCACATATAATATCAGAAATGCTACTGAGCTCCCACTCACTTTCTTGTAAATACAGGCTTCTCCAAAAGTCTGTATAAAACCAAATGCTTTGATCACACTATCAAAGCGTTTATTCCAACTCCGAGAGGCTTGCACCAGTCCATAAATGGATCGCTGGAGCTTGCATACTTTGTTAGCTCCCTTTGGATCGACAAAACCTTCCGGTTGCATCATATACAACTCTTCTTCCAGAAATCCATTCAGGAATGCAGTTTTGACATCCATTTGCCAAATTTCATAATCATAAAATGCTGCAATTGCTAACATGATTCGGACAGACTTAAGCATCGCTACGGGTGAGAAGGTCTCGTCGTAGTGAATCCCTTGAACATGTCGAAAACCTTTCGCAACAAGTCGAGTTTTATAGACAGTAACATTACCGTCAACGTCAGTCTTCTTCTTGAAGATCCATTTATTTTCAATGGCTTGCCGATCATCGGGCAAGTCAACCAAAGTCCATACTTTGTTCTCATACATGGATCCCATCTCGGATTTCATGGCCTCAAGCCATTTTGCGGAATCTGGGCTCACCATCGCTTCTTCATAGTTCGTAGGTTCGTCATGGTCTAGTAACATAACCTCCAGAACAGGATTACCGTACCACTCTGGTGCGGATCTTAATCTGGTTGACCTACAAGGTTCAGTAATAACTTGATCTGAAGTTTCATGATCATTATCATTAACTTCCCCACTAATTGGCGTATGTGTCGCAGAAACTAATTTCTGTGATGATTTACTTTCCAATAAGGGAGCAGGTATAGTTACCTCATCAAGTTCTACTTTCCTCCCACTCACTTCTTTCGAGAGAAACTCCTTCTCTAGAAAGGATCCATTCTTAGCAACGAATGTCTTGCCTTCGGATCTGTGATAGAAGGTGTACCCAACAGTCTCCTTTGGGTATCCTATGAAGACACATTTCTCCGATTTAGGTTCGAACTTATCAGGTTGAAGTTTCTTCACATAAGCATCGCAACCCCAAACTTTAAGATACGACAACTTTGGTTTCTTGCCAAACCATAGTTCATAAGGTGTCGTTTCAACGAATTTTGATGGTGCCCTATTTAGAGTGAATGCAGCCGTCTCTAAAGCATAACCCCAAAACGATAGCGGTAAATCAGTAAGAGACATCATAGATCGCACCATATCTAGTAAAGTACGATTACGACGTTCGGACACACCATTACGCTGTGGTGTTCCGGGTGGCGTGAGTTGCGAAACTATTCCGCATTGTTTCAAATGTAGGCCAAACTCGTAACTCAAATATTCTCCTCCACGATCTGATCGTAGAAACTTTATTTTCTTGTTACGATGATTTTCAACTTCGCTCTGAAATTCTTTGAACTTTTCAAATGTTTCAGACTTATGTTTCATTAAGTAGATATACCCGTATCAGCTCAAATCATCTGTGAAGGTGAGAAAATAATGATATCCGCCACGAGCCTCAGTATTCATCGGACCACATACATCTGTATGTATGATTTCCAACAAATTAGTTGCTCTCTCCATAGTACCGGAGAACGGTGTTTTAGTCATCTTGCCCATGAGACACGGTTCGCAAGTACCAAGTGATTCATAATCAAGTGATTCCAAAAGTCCATCATTATGGAGTTTCTTCATGCGCTTTACACCGATGTGACCTAAACGGCAGTGCCACAAATAAGTTGCACTATCATTATCAACTCTGCATCTTTTGGCTTCGACATTATGAATATGCGTGTCACTACTACCGAGATTCATTAAAAATAGACCACTCTTCAAGGGTGCATGACCATAAAAGATATTACTCATATAAATAGAACAACCATTATTCTCTGATTTAAATGAATAACCGTCTCGCATCAAACAAGATCCAGATATAATGTTCATGCTCAACGCTGGCACCAAATAACAATTATTTAGGTCTAATACTAATCCCGAAGGTAGATGTAGAGGTAGCGTGCCGACGGCGATCACATCGACTTTGGAACCATTTCCCACGCGCATCGTCACCTCGTCCTTAACCAATCTTCGCTTAATCCGTAGCCCCTGTTTCGAGTTGCAAATATTAGCAACAGAACCAGTATCAAATACCCAGGTGCTACTGCGAGCATTAGTAAGGTACACATCAATAACATGTATATCACATATACCTTTGTTCACCTTGCCATCCTTCTTATCCGCCAAATACTTGGGGCAGTTCCGCTTCCAGTGACTAGTCTGCTTGCAGTAGAAGCACTCAGTCTCAGGCTTAGGTCCAGACTTGGGTTTCTTCTCCTGAACAGCAACTTGCTTGCTGTTCTTCTTGAAGTTCCCCTTCTTCTTCCCTTTGCCCTTTTTCTTGAAACTAGTGGTCTTATTGACCATCAACACTTGATGCTCCTTTTTGATTTCTACCTCCGCTGCCTTTAGCATTGCGAAGAGCTCGGGAATTGTCTTATTCATCCCTTGCATGTTATAGTTCATCACGAAGCTCTTGTAGCTTGGTGGCAGTGATTGAAGAATTCTGTCAATGACGCTATCATCCGGAAGATTAACTTCCAGTTGAATCAAGTGATTATTATACCCAGACATTTTGAGTATATGCTCACTGACAGAACTATTCTCTTCCATCTTGCAGCTGTAGAACTTATTGGAGACTTCATATCTCTCAATCCGGGCATTTGCTTGAAATATTAACTTCAACTCCTGGAACATCTCATATGCTCCATGACGTTCAAAACGTCGTTGAAGACCCGGTTCTAAGCCGTAAAGCATGGCACACTGAACTATCGAGTAGTCATCAGCTTTGCTCTGCCAGACGTTCATAACTTCTGGTGTTGCTCTTGCAGCAGGCCTGGCACCCAGCGGTGCTTCCAGGACGTAATTCTTCTGTGTAGCAATGAGGATAATCCTCAAGTTACGGACCCAGTCCGTGTAATTGCTACCATCATCTTTCAACTTTGCTTTCTCAAGGAACGCATTAAAATTCAACGGAACAACAGCACGGGCCATCTATCTACAATTAACATAGACAAGCAAGATACTATCAGGTACTAAGTTCATGATAAATTTAAGTTCTATTAATCATATTACTTAAGAACTCCCACTTAGATAGACATCTCTCTAATCATCTAAGTGATTACGTGATCCAAATCAACTAAACCATAACCGATCATCACGTGAAATGGAGTAGTTTTCAATGGTGAACATCACTATGTTGATCATATCTACTATATGATTCATGCTCGACCTTTCGGTCTCAGTGTTCCGAGGCCATATCTGCATATGCTAGGCTCGTCAAGTTTAACCTGTGTATTCCGCGTGTGCAACTATTTTGCACCCGTTGTATTTGAACGTAGAGCCTATCACACCCGATCATCACGTGGTGTCTCAGCACGAAGAACTTTCGCAACGGTGCATACTCAGGTAGAACACTTTTATCTTGAAATTTTAGTGAGAGATCATCTTATAATGCTACCGTCAATCAAAGCAAGATAAGATGCATAAAAGATAAACATCACATGCAATCAATATAAGTGATATGATATGGCCATCATCATCTTGTGCTTGTGATGTCCATCTCCGAAGCACCGTCATGATCACCATCGTCACCGGCGCGACACCTTGATCTCCATCATAGCATCGTTGTCGTCTCGCCAACTATTGCTTTTACGACTATCGCTACCGCTTAGTGATAAAGTAAAACAATTACATGGCGATTGCATTGCATACAATAAAGCGGCAACCATATGGCTCCTGCCAGTTGCCGATAACTCGGTTACAAAACATGATCATCTCATACAATAAAATATAGCATCATGTCTTGACCATATCACATCACAACATGCCCTGCAAAAACAAGTTAGACGTCCTCTACTTTGTTGTTGCAAGTTTTACGTGGCTGCTACGGGCTTAGCAAGAACCGTTCTTACCTACGCATCAAAACCACAATGATAGTTTGTCAAGTTGGTGCTGTTTTAACCTTCGCAAGGACCGGGTGTAGCCACACTCGGTTCAACTAAAGTGAGAGAGACAGACACCCGCCAGTCACCTTTAAGCAACGAGTGCTCGCAACGGTGAAACCAGTCTCGCGTAAGCGTACGCGTAATGTCGGTCCGGGCCGCTTCATCTCACAATACCGCCGAACCAAAGTATGACATGCTGGTAAGCAGTATGACTTATATCGCCCACAACTCACTTGTGTTCTACTCGTGCATAACATCAACGCATAAAACCAGGCTCGGATGCCACTGTTGGGGAACGTAGTAATTTCAAAATTTTCCTACGCACACGCAAGATCATGGTGATGCATAGCAACGAGAGGGGAGAGTGTTGTCCACGTACCCTCGTAGACCGAAAGCGGAAGCGTTAACACAACGCGGTTGATGTAGTCGTCACGATCCGACCGATCAAGTACCGAACGTACGGCACCTCCGACTTCCGCACACGTTCAGCTCGATGACGTCCCTCGAACTCCGATCCAGCCAAGTGTTGAGGGAGAGTTTCGTCAGCACGACGACATGGTGACAATGATGATCTTCTACCGACGCAGGGCTTCGCCTAAGCACCGCTACGATATTATCGAGGTGTAATATGGTGGAGGGGGGCACCGCACACGGCTAAGAGATCAATGATCAATTGTGTGTCTAGAGGTGCCCCCCTACCCCCGTATATAAAGGTGCAAGGGGGGGTTCGGCCGGCCTAAGGGAGAGGCGCGCCAGGAGGAGTCCTACTCCTACCGGGAGTAGGACTCCCCCCCTTTTCCATGTTGGACTAGGAGAGAAAGGGGGAAGAGGTGGAGGGGAGGAAGGAAGGGGGGGCGCCGCCCCCCTCTCCTTGTCCTATTCGGACTGGGGGGGAGGGGCGCGCGGCCCTGCCCTGGCCTCCTCTCCTCTCTTCCACCTAGGCCCACTAAGGCCCATTAAGTTACCGGAGGGTTCCGGTAACCTCCCGGTACTCCGAAAAAATCCCGATTTCACCCGTAACACTTCCGATGTCCAAACATAGGCTTCCAATATATCAATCTTTATGTGTCGACCATTTCGAGACTCCTCGTCATGTCCGTGATCACATCCGGGACTCCGAACAACCTTCGGTACATCAAAACATATAAACTCATAATATAACTGTCATCGTAACGTTAAGCGTGCGGACCCTACGGGTTCGAGAACTATGTAGACATGACCGAGACACCTCTCCGGTCAATAACCAATAGCGGAACCTGGATGCTCATATTGGTTCCTACATATTCTACGAAGATCTTTATCTGTCAGACCGCATAACAACATACGTTGTTCCCTTTGTCATCGGTATGTTACTTGCCCGAGATTCGATCATCGGTATCTCGATACCTAGTTCAATCTCGTTACCGGCAATTCTCTTTACTCGTTCCATAATACATCATCCCGCAACTAACTCATTAGTCACAATGCTTGCAAGGCTTATAGTGATGTGTATTACTGAGTGGGCCCAGAGATACCTCTCCGACAATCGGAGTGACAAATCCTAATCTCAAAATACGCCAACCCAACAAGTACCTTTGGAGACACCTGTAGAGCACCTTTATAATCACCCAGTTACGTTGTGACGTTTGGTAGCACACAAAGTGTTCCTCCGGTAAACGGGAGTTGCATAATCTCATAGTCATAGGAACATGTATAAGTCATGAAGAAAGCAATAGCAACATACTAAACGATCGAGTGCTAAGCTAACGGAATGGGTCAAGTCAATCACATCATTCTCCTAATGATGTGATCCCGTTAATCAAATGACAACTCATGTCTATGGCCAGGAAACATAACCATTTTTGATCAACGAGCTAGTCAAGTAGAGGCATACTAGTGACACTCTGTTTGTCTATGTATTCACACATGTATTATGTTTCCGGTTAATACAATTCTAGCATGAATAATAAACATTTATCATGATATAAGGAAATAAATAATAACTTTATTATTGCCTCTAGGGCATATTTCCTTCACCCCCTGCCTCGTGGGCCCCCTGGCAGGCCTCTGGTGTCCATCTTCTGCTATATGAAGTCTTTCGTCCGAGAAAAAAATCATAAGCAAGCTTTCGGGAAGAAACTCCGCCGCCACGAGGCGGAACCTTGGCGGAACCAATCTAGGGCTCCGGCGGAGCTGTTCTGCCGGGGAAACTTCTCTCCGGGAGGGGGAAATCATCGCCATCGTCATCACCAACGATCCTCTCATCGGGAGGGGGCCAATCTCCATCAACATCTTCACCAGCATCATCTCCTATAAAACCCTAGTTCATCTCTTGTATCCAATCTTTGTCCCAAAGCCTCAGATTGGTACCTGTGGGTTGCTTGTAGTGTTGATTACTCCTTGTAGTTGATGCTGGTTAGTTTATTTGGTGGAAGATCATATGTTCAGATCCTATATGCATATTAATACCCCTCTGATTATGAACATGGATATGCTTTGCGAGTAGTTACGTTTGTTCCTGTGGACATGGGAGAAGTCTTGCTATTAGTAGTCATGTGAATTTGGTATTCGTTCGATATTTTGATGAGATGTATGTTGTCTCTCCTCTAGTAGTGTTATGTGAACGTCGACTACTGACACTTCACCATTGTTTGGGCCTAGAGGAAGGCATTGGGAAGTAATAAGTAATGATGGGTTGCTAGAGTGGCAGAAGCTTAAACCCTAGTTTATGCGTTGCTTCGTAAGGGGCTGATTTGGATCCATATGTTTCATGCTATGGTTAGGTTTACCTTAATACTTCTTTTGTAGTTGTGGATGCTTGCAATAGGAGTTAATCATAAGTGTGATGCTTGTCCAAGTAAGGACAGCACCCAAGCACCGGTCCACCCACATATCAAATTATCAAAGTACCGAACGCGAATCATATGAACGTGATGAAACTAGCTTGACGATAATTCCCATGTGTCCTCGGGAGCGCTTTTCTCTATATAAGAGTTTGTCCAGGCATGTCCTTTGCTACAAAAAGGATTGGGCCACCTTGCTGCACTTTATTTACACTTGTTACTTGTTACCCGTTACAAATTACCTTATCACAAAACTATCTGTTACCGATAATTTCAGTGCTTGCAGAGAATACCTTACTGAAAAATGCTTATCATTTCCTTCTACTCCTCGTTGGGTTCGACACTCTTACTTGTCGAAAGGACTACGATAGATCCCCTATACTTGTGGGTCATCAGTAAATTGTTGAATAAATTGAATATCATGAAGTTGAAAACATATCATGCCTAGTGTTAGCTTCACATTGGGTTTGGAAAGTGAAACCTTTTGAGGCTCGACAATCACAATAAAAATTGGTCTCTAAATATGTATGATTTATTAGTGTGGAGAAAATAAGCTTTATACGATCTTGTGATGTGGAAGAAATAAAAGCGACGGACTGCATAATAAAGGTGCAATATAACATGACGTTCTCTTGCACTAAGGGATTGAGCATACACACAAATAAGCGCATGGCAATCTCTGCTTCCCTCTGTGAAGGGCCTATCTTTTAATTTTAAGTATTTATTTTTATGCAAAGAGTCAAAGTTATTCTCTCTTTTCCTTTTTATTTTTCTATTTTGGGCAAGCATCATGTGGTGAGGAAAGATCTAGGCACATATGTCCAGTTGAATATGGGTAGCATGAGTTATTATTGTTGACATCACCCTTGAGGTGAATACGTTGGGAGGCAAAACAATAAGCCCCTATCTTTCTATGTGTCCGGTTGAAACGTTTTGCTCATGAGTATGTGGTGAGTGTTAGCAATCATAGAAGACTATATGATGGTTGAGTATGTGGAGCTCTTACTTAAACTCTGTTGAATAAGTTGAATTGCAATTGCTTGATGACTAAGAACATATGTTGTTGAGTTTCAAGAGAGTTCATTGTTTGAACCTTAACATGTGAATTGGTTGCCACTATAACATGAGAAGTTTTATAAGAAAGAATTGTTGTTATGATGCTAGGAAAAGTGATTGAAATAATCATTGATCAAACTTATGCACTTTGCTAGCATTCACACTTCATAAATTATTTCTTTTATCATTTACCTACTCGAGGATGAGTAGGAATTAAGCTTGGGGATGTTGATACGTCTCCAACGTCTCTATAATTTATGAAGTATTCATGCTATTATTTCATCATTCTTGGATGTTTTACAATCATTTTATAGAAACTTTATATCATTTTTTGGGACTAACCTATTGACCCAGTGCCCAGTTCCAGTTGTTGTTTTTTGCTTGTTTTTTACATCGCAGGAAATCAATACCAAACGGAGTCCAAACGCAACAAAACTCCATGGAGACTTTTTATGGACCAGATGGAACCCAATGGGCCAGAGCTCCACCCGGGGGGGGTGCCCCGAGGGGGGCACAACCCACCAGGGCCCCCTGGCGCGCCCAGGTGGGTTGTGCCCACCTCGGTGGCCTCCCGCACCCCTTCTTTGCACTATAAATTCCCAAATATTCTGAAACCCATTGGGGTAAACCTAGATCAGAAGTTCCACCGCCGCAAGGCTCTGTAGCCATCGGAAACCAATCTAGACCCGTTCTGGCACCCTGCCGGAGGGGGAATCATCTCCGGTGGCCATCTTCATCATCCCGGCGGCCACCACGATGAGGAGGGAGTAGTCCACCCTCGAGGTTGAGGGTTTGTACCAGTAGCTATGTGTTTAATCTCTCTCTCTCTCTCTCGTGATCTATATCATGTGCTTTGGTAATATAGATGGATCATATGATGTTTCTACCCTCTATACTCTTGTTATGATGAATTGAATCTTTACCCTTTGAAGTTTTGTCTTGTCGGATTGAATATTCAGAGATGAGAACACATGATATAGATCTTGCGGTATGAATACTTGAGGTGACAATTGGGGTATCATATTGATTCACTTGATATGTGTCTTGGCATTCAAC
The DNA here is from genome assembly GCF_018294505.1 of Triticum aestivum. Lineage (NCBI taxonomy): Eukaryota > Viridiplantae > Streptophyta > Magnoliopsida > Poales > Poaceae > Triticum > Triticum aestivum. The sequence goes on from NC_057814.1 coordinate 199,418,805, forward strand.
TCGCGGATTCCCACGGTGATATTGGGGTAATCATGCATAGGGGTTGATGCACGTTTTTCTTCGGTAGAAACTTTGGGGTCCCCTCGTAGTTCCTTGTGATGGATTGAGTATTATGAATATGAATTTGCTTTGGTGTTATTCTAGTACGAACTCTAGGATAGATCGAGCGGAAAAAGTAGCTTTGTGTTATTTTAGTACGAATTCTTGAATAGATTGAACAGAAAGAATAGCTTTGAGGTAGTTTCGTGCCCTACAAACAATTCCTATCTTTTGTTCTCCGCTAATAGGAACTCGGGAGTGATTCTTTATTACACTTTGAGGGATGATCATATGATCCAATTATGTTAGCATTGTTGAGAGGTTGCACTAGCGAAAGTACCGACCCTAGGCCTCATTTTAAGCATTGCAATACCGTTTTTGTGCCCGTTTACTATTTGCTACCTTGCTGTTTTTATTTATTCAGATTATAAAAATATATTTCTACCATCCATATTACACTTTTATCATCATCTCTTCGCCGAACTAGTGCACCTATAAAATTTGCCATTGTATTGGGTGTGTTGGGGACACAAGAGATTTCTTGTATTTGGTTGCAGGGTCGTTTGAGAGAGACCATATTCATCCTACACCTCTCATGGATTGATAAACCTTAGGTCATCCACTTGAGGGAAAATTGCTACTATCCTACAAAACTCCGCGCTTGGAGGCCCAACACGTGTCTACAAGAATAAAGTTGCGTAGTAGACATCAGTATTGATGAAATTGAACTGCACAATTCATACTTGCACATATAGAACATCACGTTGTGAATAACTGGAATAAACAAGGCAAACTACGAACAACCAAAGATATCATTTGAGACTGGACATATGCTAACTACAAACGACCGAACAACCAAAAAACTAAAAAAGAGCCATGTGCTAGCTATAAAAGGCTTAACAGCAAGCAAATATATGCATTCCTATCGGTATGTTTAAAACAGGTATTGATGAAAATGTACTGCACAATAAATAGTTGCACATATAGAGCATCACATTGTGAACAAATGAAATAAACAAGGCATACTGCAAACAACCAAATATAGAAATTAGAACTGGACATATTCTCACGACACTACAAAAGGGACTCGACAAAACAAATCATGGGTCCCCCCTATGAAGAGGCATGGCAAAACAAATCATGGGTTTCCTCACTTGTCACAGATGGGCTCTTTCCCGTGGGAAGAGCACGGACCCTAGATGCGCTCCATATTGTCGCAGATGGGCTCCTTCCCCTAGGAAGAGCACGACTGTAGGGTGCCCTCCCTGGTGTCGCAGACGGGCTCTTTCCCCTTGGAAGAGCCGGAGAGGGTGCCCTCCTCGTGGTTGTCGTCGGTGAGGTCTGACTTGGCAGCTGTGGATCCCAAGTTAGCGTCGCAGAACATGTCCTTCAGAAATGACAAAAGGGGCTCGATGGCGATGTTGGATGGCAAATTCTTGATAGTGAGCCAGAGGAGATCAGCGGCGGGGCCATGGATGAGATCGACGTCGGTTGAACCTGAGGGGTTGGGGTGGGCCACTTAACCTGTGACATAGCCCGCGTTAGGCCGTCACTGTCGACGACCTCGATGTCGTAGCTAGCGTTCGTGACATACCCGCATACTCTAGCCTATGGCCAGTAATGGTCGTCAGCTTCCTCAATGTCCACCTCGGCGACGTCGGGCGAAGAGGCCGTGATACACCTCTTTTGGGCCAGTCGCTCCTTGAGCTCCATGGGTAGCGTAGCTGGGCTTAGGCTGCGACGCTCTAGAGTGGGGGATGGGGATGGGGATGTATGGGAAAGGGGGATTTGGCAGGCGTCATCTAAGAAACTCAGGGCGGCTAGGGTATGGAGATTGATGGGTAAGCTGCATGGGCAAACCGGCTGATGTTGACAATGGAGGCCTTGCGGCGGTGGCGACCTTGCTAGGGTTTCGAGCGAGGGAGGGGTTGTGGTGTGCATGTGTGTGTGCGCGCGCATGTCCGAGGAGTTTTTGGGGTGTGTGTGTGGAGGGGGGTGTTTGAGGAAATGACGCGGCTATTGAAAATGTTACTACGCAGGAGTCAAACGCGGGAGTAAAGTGTTGGGGCTATTGAAAATTTGGATGATGGTACATCGCACACGGTCTCAAAATAACAACCGCGTGTTATGAAACAGAAAAACCCTCAATCCGGACAGATATTTTCGAGGGATGCAGGCGAGAGCGGGAACAACAAACATCACACACGATCGAAACATAATAACCGTGTCTTATCAAACAGAAAAACCCTAGAGGCGGGTAGATATTTTTGAGAGGGAAGCCTCGTGGAGCCCAATGTACTGTGCTGATGTGCATGACAGGGGCAACCAGTGGTGATTCTACCGTCCGGGCACCCTGGGCACGTGCCCGGGCTTGAGCGCTGCAAATTTTACAAGCAGACGGATCACAATCGCTGATAACGTATGATGTACGATCCAAAATACAACAAATTCGTGGTGAATTGGCTAGTTTGGGCTTCATTTTTGCCTGTTGGGCTTACCCACGTCAAACCAGTACGCCATAGGCTGGCCCATCCCTTAATTTCCTTATATGGGCCACAATAGGTAGAATCGGCCGATCGACCAGGAGATGACATCCAGTGCATTGCTCGCCTAGCCGGTTCATCCGCGCGCCGTGTCACATGACGTGCCCTAGCAACTCTAGGGTTGGAGGCGGCGGTCGACGAGGTGGTTGGCGGAGGCATGGGGAGCGGCAACACCGCAAGAGACGGTTCATGGGCCTCCAATCACGCTACTACCTCAGTGAGCAAGAGTCAAACCGGTAGCCCTGGTGGTGGGAATTCCACTCTGGCAGAGGCGAATGGTGGCTCGTCCTCGTGACCTCATCACCATCCGCACTTCGGCGAGCCCTAGCCATACATGTAGCACCGGCGAGTGCCCAACCTGGGAGTAAAACACGGAGGATGAGGGCTACCGGCGGCATGTGATAGCTAAGTGAGTTATTTACCTATGATATATCAACAAATTGTTCAATTTATCTATAATACACTCTTAATTAGTGAGATAATTGGTATTGTATCTCATGTTTTTTTTATTTCAATGATCTATGAAATACTAGTGTGTATATTGCATTTGGCGTTTATCCAAATATACGATACTTGCGGTGTTTGATAGATTAAAGTAAATTTTAGCTTCTGGTGTGCCCAGGCTTTAGGAATTCGCTAGCTCCGCCACTAGGGGCACCGGTCTGGCACACGGTTTGTGTGAGTGAACCATGTCTGTTGCGTCATCCGACTTGTCTAATGTTCATAAATTTGGCGAAAATGATGCGGGAAAGGGTCATAACACGAACAACCTTGCATGTGGACCAAATATATGTATGAAAAGGGTGGTTTGATGTTCAAATACCAAATAGACAACTTCGATGTGGCACCTATCTCACAAGGCGCACGGTATTGCTTGCCCCCCTTCGTGTCGGCAGGAGGGGAATCCTAAGCTATGAACGCATGCCCGCCCCCACGGAGGTTCACCTAGCAAAGTGCGAAGTAGCAGCCCCCCCCCATCAAACACACACACACACACACATACACTTTTAGTCGGTGGGAGAGGGCATCTCACCAAGATGTATCGTAAAACGGACCAAGAAGAATCCACATTGGTCATACAACCTCTCTCTTGTTGTTGGTCGAAGTGATGGACGTCCATGCGACCCTAGAGATGGGCTAGCTCGCCAATAATCATGCAAGTAGCTAGTCCCCGAAGACAACCAGTGTCTGCATGTGGCCCAAACCTATGTATGGATCGACTGTTGATGTTTGAATACACAAGGGAACAACTTTGTTGTGGCACCGTGCCTTGGAACCAGAAATCCCCACAAGGAGCGAGGGTTAGTTGATGACGCATTGTATATATGTATGTCACACCACACTTCGAGTTGATGATGGGGATTCATACATGTGCATGCATGCATATTATGCGCTCAAACTTAGGTATGAATCTCACCATGACTTACTACGATAACACGAACCAAAGGAAGAATCCACCATGGTAACCTATCTCGTTGTCGGTCAAAGTGATCATGTATGTCCACGTAGGCCCATGAATATATAGGCTTGTCGCCAATAACCACGTGAGGGAGTGTACCATTCGAATACAACCACTGCATGCATATGTATGTATATACGGAGGTAATGCATGCATGTTTGAATACCATGCACAACATTGATGTGGCGTGTGTGTCGAAAATCGTACAGTCCCCACACAGAGCAAGATCGGTTCATGACGAGTCATGATACTGCCCACTTCGACTCAGTGGGAGGGATTCATGCACACACATGCATGTGTGCTCAAACTATATCATGTCATCCCAGAGCATGACCTATATATATACTGTAATACAAACCAAAAAATAATCCCCTCCTAAGTGAAATTAACCTCTCTCGTTGCCAAGCAAAGTATGATGGACCAAGCGGGCTCACAAATGGAAATCATTGATATCGCAGATAACCGCGTGAGTGGGTGCCAGAGGAAAACCGCCATCGCTTTGCATGTGGCCAAACATATTTATCGAGAGGTGTGTGTGGTTGTGATGTTTGAATACCCAAAATGCACAACTTTGATGTGGCACATGCCTCAAAAACCGTGAAGTCCCCACACAGAGCGAGGTTCATGAAGCGTACTACATATGATGGTTCCCTTCCCCCTCTTCGACGCATACTACATGCTCCTACTGTAATACAAACCAAAAAGAATCCTCCTTGATGGTGAAATTAATTAACCGCTCCCAATGTAGGTCAAAGTGATGCATGCATATGGACGATGACCTCGCGGGCCCACAGATGGAAGAGTCACACGTGAGTGTCCTAGGATAACCACCGTCTGCATGCATGTGGCCCAAAAGAGGTGTTGTGTGATAACCAATGCACAACTTTGATGTGGCACGTGCCTCGGAAACCGAAAAGTCCCGACACTGAGTGAGGTGTGTTCACAGACGCGCACGTAGTATATATGCTCCCACCGTAACACAAACAAAAAGGAATCAACCTTGCTGGTCAAATTAACCTCTTTGCCGGCTGTTGGTCGAAGTGATGGACGACGACCTCGCGGGCCCACAGAAAGCGTAACACGCGAGTGAGTGTCGTGTAGGACAACCACCGACTACATGTGGCCAAAACATGTATGTATGAAAGGGTTGTGTAATGTTTTAAATAACGAATTCACGACTTTGATGTGGGACCTGCCTCACAAAACGGCCAACCCACACGGTGGCTCACGACTCATAGTGTACTGCCAGCCCCCCACCCCAGACGCACACACACACATCGCGCATCCACGGCAACTACGATGCATGTTAAATTTTCCCGCGGTGAACATATGTTACCAAAGGAGGGATGTTTTAATTTTGAAAAAAATAGAGATCATTAGACGTTTTAGTACATTGATTGATTTTCTAGGGGTATAATGTGCAAAAATCAAATTTGAGCTACATGCACACGTGATAGTGCACCTAAATGGATTGGAAAAACACATGTGTCTCACTAGGTGCATGTTTACTCCCCGTGCAAGAAATTTCAAACATTGAGAAACTTGATTTTTAAAATCTAGTACATCCAAAACTTATTTGAAATTCATGAAACTTATCGTGTTGTCATATGGACACCAATACATAGTGGTATTGTACTTTTTTGTCAAATTTGAGACAAGCTTTGATGTAAACTTTATCTTCTTACAAACGGGAGATTATTAATAATTGGGAAACAATATCGCAAACGGATTATTTATTCGAACCGTGGGCGTTAGACCAACAATGGATACATGTCATGCTTCGGTTAAGCAATAAAGCGGCAGCATTAATCATCAAAATAGAAAAAACAATATACGTGCCGCCACGCGACCCGTGTGTCGCGCGAGCAGGCGTGAGTTGACGGAATGCATGCGAGGAGTCCGCCACGCATGCAGACCGGGAGGCGTGCGTGTAGGTGTGTGAATTGTGGGGAGGCATGCTCGCTGCGCAGTGTCATCGGGAGGCGTGCGAGTAGCTGTGTGAACTGATGGTAGGCATGCCAGCAGTCCGGTGCTCAGGCTCACCGGGAGGCGAGCTAGCGGTTTGACCATCGCCCGCCTCTCTCCCACTACTCCATATTAATGGTACGCCCGAGCGACCGCACCCCCCACCCTCGCCACACACACAATCCTCTCTCTTCGCCTGCATCCTCTACGCCGCTCTCAGTCCTCAAAGCTGTCAATGTATGAGGATGCCGCTGAAGCGCCCCATCGGAGGGAGTGGCGATGCTGGGGCTGCTGAAGTACTGGAGCACGACGTGTAGATGGAGACATAGGTCACCGTCGCCGCCAACGAGGTATCGCTGCACCTTGACATCGTCGACGGCGTCGTCCTTCCATAGCCGGAGCCGGAGGTCCACATCGACTCGGGCGACGACTCCGGTAACGACTCGGGCGATGACTCCGGCGACGGCTCCGACGACGACGGACAAACGGTTAGTCATCTATACCCATTTATGTGTCAAATACATCCTAGGGTTTCTCTGGTTACTCCCGCCTCCCCATTTTTCGAATAGAAATCATATAGTTATGTTCTCTTGATCAATGCAATCTGAGTAAGTTTCATTAGATCCTGTAGTGTATTGATTGTTTGAATGGTACAAATGATAAGTGATTAGTTGTTTCATCTCTGCAAATGATTTCTTCTAATAATCCGACTAGGGTTGGTGTTCGTGCTAATAATTCCTAGTGAGGTCTAGACAATTGATTTTGAATGACCTACATATATGTTTGTGCCAAAAAAATTCAAGATTGGTATGTACATAGACGATTGTGCTTAAAAATCAAACCACAATCTTTGGACATGTCTAAAAAATAGCCATAAATTCCTAATCCTACTTTACGGCATGTAAACATTGATTTGTTGCCAATTTTGGCAACTGCCAATGTTCGCTAGAGTTTAGTTTGTATTCCAAATTTGACGCCACATTTTTTTCTACTATATTTATAGGTGCTATCTGACGATGTCGACAGCGAGGATGAAGATGGCCAGAGGAGGTACAAGAGGCAAATCCTCAGGGAGCTTTATGCCGGAATGCATAACAAGTGTATTAGGACCTGGAACGGGGGCTATCGATGCCAATTTTGCAACCAAAAGCTTCATGACGCATATCAAAGTGTTCTGGCGCATGCAAGAGGACGAGCCGTTGGCTCCTTCAGGCAGAAGTATTCTCGCAGGGTGGCGCACGCCGCTTACGTTGAGTACCTGAAGAAGATTCAGGATCGTGCCGGCAGATGAGATGAGATGTGGGATTGAACTATGTATGGCTATGTAGTGTCTTAATTATAAATGCGCTTGAGTATGCTTAATGACGATTGAACTATATACTTATGGTTGAACTATACTTATGTACGCTTATTATGTATGCCTGAGTATGTTTAATCTATGTTTACTAATGTCTAAATGTGGGATATGGATGCAATCAGTTCGGTTGATGGAATCTACCTCCGTCCTGGTTTATATCGTTGGATGCAGTGACTTTGATTTTCCAAGACGGAGGTAGTACACCAATCACACATGGTTCCCAAATTAGAACCGTGTGCAATGACTTTGATTTTCCCAGTTACGTCAATCACACACAATTGGCTCTAGCAAACCGTTACCTCCGAAACTCTTTGTGGGATAGAAAACCCTCACCACTCAATTCAAAAAAGAAAAAAAAAAAGAAAACACTCACCATCTCCATGTCATAAAAACCCTCACCCCACCCGCCACCCCCTCCGGTCCCCATTCACACCTACACAAGCTCCTCCGCGACTCTGCATGGCATCGTCTATCGCCGCGGCAACCACTTAGCTCGATGCATGTCGCCGCTGCAAGGCTACCGACAAACCCCTGATGTTTGCTTGAACTACGTCGGTATTTCCCCAAAGAGGAAGGGATGACATAGAGCAACAGTAGGTATTTCCCTCAGTGATGAGACCAAGGTTATTGAACCAGTAGGAGAACCAAACAACACAACGTAAATGGTACATGCACACAAAGAACAAATACTTGCAACCTGACGTAAAAGAGGTGTTGTCAATCCCTCCCGGGTAAAAGATAGGTAAAATTGTAGTAGATTGGAATTAGATCTCGCGGGAACGCGAGATAAAATAAATAACGATAAATTGCGGCAAGGTATTTTTGGGTTTTTGATATGTAGATCTGAAAATAAAAGCGAATAAAAATAGATCTTGAAGGCAAATATGATAAAGAAGAGACCCGGGGGCCGTAGATTTCACTAGTGGCTTCTCTCGAGAAAAATAACATACGGTGGGTAAACAAATTACTATTGGTCAATTGATAGAACTTCAAATAATCATGACGATATCCAGGCAATGATCATTATATAGGCATCACGTCCAAGATTAATAGACCGACTCCCGCCTACATCTACTATTATTACTCCACACATCGACCGCTATCCAGCATGCATCTAGTGTATTAAGTTCATGGAGAAACGGAGTAATGCAATAAGAACGATGACATGATTTAGACAAGATCTACTCATATTGGAATAGACCCCATCTTGTTATCCTTAATAGCAACGATACATACGTGTCGGTTCCCCTTCTGTCACTGGGATCGAGCACCTAAGATCGAACCCATCACAAAGCACCTCTTCCCATGGCAAGAAAAATCGATCTAGTTGGCCTAACTACCAAAGATTTGAAGAAGAAATATGAGGCTATAAGTAATCATGCATATAAGAGATCAAAAGACTCAAATAACTTTCATGGATAAAAACATAGATCTAATCATAAACTCAAAGTTCATCGGATCCAAACAAACACACCGCAAAAAGAGTTACATCAAATAGATCTCCAAGAGACCATTGTATTGAGGTGGGCACAACCCACCAGCACCAGGGCACGCCTGGGCTCCCAAGCGCTCCCAGGTAGGTTGTGCTCCCCTCGGAGCCCCCCTCTGGTACTTCTTTGGCCCAACAGGTGTCTTTTGGTCTAGAAAAAATCACCAAAAAATTTCGCTGTGTTTGGACTCCGTTTGGTATTGATTTTCTGCGAAGTAAAAAACAAGCAAAAAACAGCAACTGGCACTGGGCACTATGTCAGTAGGTTAGTCCCAAAAAATGATATAAAGTTGCTATAAAATGATTGTAAAACATCCAAGAATGATAATATAACAGCATGGAACAATAAAAAATTATAGATACGTTGGAGACGTATCAACCCCACCGCATTTCACCACTTCCGCTTGCCGCCGCCTATCGCCATCGACTTTCTCGACACTGCTCGCGGTCGACCCAGCTCCGCCCGATTGGGGAATCCGCCGTATTGAGATTTTTTCTCATGGACAACAAGGTAATTAATTTAATGAGATATTATCTCATCTCCTATCCCAGTTCATCTGCCTCCTTTAATCATCCGACCGAAATCGCCGTGAATTCATTTTCATTCGAGCTATTTTGAGGGTTTTCTTTCATTCATAGAGTGTACAGTGCGCGGACACATCAGGACTTTGCGGCCTCGGCCAGACATCCATGGAGTACCATCTCATCGTACTAGATGACTTGAGGATGCGCGCGGTATGTTCAATCTCACCCTAAATCGGTTGGCATGGCCTACTTTCCTGAACATATACTGTATATTGCTACATTTGGATAAAAGGTGCCACATGCAACATATACGTCAAAGGGGATTTTTCCCTCTTATTTCTATATTAGGCAAATTAATGATGTATTGTTCTTTCAATTACTCTCGTATTTCCATGACATAATGGTTATGGTATCTGTTTAATTATAGATTTTTGTCCTTTGATTTCAATTGCTATACAGTTCTTCCAATTTCGCCCATATTTGCATGTTACCATATTATTTAACAATCATACCATTTTCTGCAACACGTCCCTTGCTATGCAACAACATCTGTAGTACACAATCTTGCCCTTTACATAAATCAAGACCGCATCGATGTCATACTTAACACAAACATGGATTTACAATCATTGCTTTTGTAATACTTGATGAATGTGGTCACTCCTATTTTGCCACGGGCCTTTGGACAGAAATTTCTAAGTTTTATGTACTGAAAGCTAGCACTAAAATTGCACTGCACATAAAAGAGCCTAGTCATGAGATATATGCTAACTTCCCCGACGATATCATCCTCCAGACTTTGTTCGAAGTAAGTGTTTTCAAGTATCTGCATGTTGATTTACCCAGCAATATCAAAGGAATTGTGTAGTATTTAAGCAACCAATTGTCATTCCATTTTCTTAGTCTATTCCTACCTACTAACTTCTAGTTACCAATATACTTTTCTATTGCCTTGTTTTAACTAAATATTCCCTGTACTCCCACTTCTATCAGAAAGCAACGCTGACGAGGAGACTCCGGAGGTGGAGAACGGGGCTGCCAAAAAGCGGAGGCAGATCGAGCAAGAACCGCAAGCGACTCCAGCAGGCCTAGACTTCATAAACAGCCTCCCCGATGATATGTTGATAGTCATCATCTCCCTCCTCCCAATCAAATATGGGGCATGGACAACCGTCCTTTCCCGACGGTGATGCCCCCTATGGCACTCCACCCACTAAAAAAAGACACATCCGTGACATTTTGGGCCGAACGAATTTTTTTTCTGTCATACTTATGACACTTCTATGACAATAATTGTGAAAAAACCCGGTATCATCATAGATGTGGTGAGCTCCTACTTCTATGACAAAAAATCATGACAAAAATGGGCTTTTTGTCCTGGGCGGGCCGGAGACACAGCTGCATGACATTCTTTGGGCCGTCCATGACAGAAAGAACCGTGGTAGAAGCGAGGGCGAGGAAAATATCGGGGTGTTCCCGGTTACGGTGGGTGGTCGGGGCCGAGCGATGCACGTTTCTCTCGTACACACACGCGCGTGGGTGCGAGGCGTTGGGCTCTAACTGAACCCGAGCGATTGCACTGCAGGCTACGCGTTCCTGAACTCGAGCGATCGATCGATGGCTGTTAACTGAACCCGATCGAGCGATTCCTTCGCTACTGCTGCTAACTGAAGCCGATCGATGCTACCTCTGGATGAACAGTGAGCGTTGCTGGGGGGGTTTGGATGAACAGTTCCCGGTGGGGGTGGATGAACAGGACCCCGTGGTGTTGCCTCTGGATGAACAGGACCCCGATCAATCGAGCCGGTTGGGGCTGGATGAACAGGACCCCGTGGAGGGCTGGATGAACAGGACCACCCCGTGGAGGGCTGGATGAACAGTAGCCCGTGGAGGGGTGGTTGAACAATAGCCTGTGGAGAGGGCTGGTTGAACAGTAGCCGGTGGAGTAGCGCGCGATGGAGGCTGGATGAACAGGAGCCCGTGGATGAACAGTCGCAGGTGGAGGCTGGAGGAGGTCGACGGTGGATGAACAGTAGCCCGTGGAGGCTGGAGGGGGTCGACGGTGGAGATGAACAGTATCCCGTGGAGTCCCGTTTTGCGGTACGCCACACCCCTCCCAATGAACAGGACCCCCGTTTCGACCGTAGCGCTCCAACACAAGTATGTTTCCTCCGTTTTGCGGTACCCCACACCCCTCCCGATCAACAGGACCCCCGTTTCGACCGTAGGAGGTCTGTTTCCTCCGTTTTGCGGTACGCCAGACCCCTCCTGATGAACAGGATCCCGTTTCGAACGTGGCCGGTCAAACACAAGGCCGTTTCCTCCGTTCTGCGGTACGCCAGGCCTTGTTTCCATCGGCTGTTCCGTCCAAGCCGGTTGGCTCCCACGCGTTCTGTTGCCTCCCGATGAACATGACGCATTCCGTTGCCTCCCCATGAGCACGACGACGACGCAGTTTCTTCGTTCTGACCCAGCCATGTACACGAGCCCTCGCCGTACGTATGCGTGAGTAGGCTTTTAAGACCCCGCCCGTATGTACGTACGTGGCCGTATTCAGTGGCGGAGCCAGGAAAAATGTATAACACGGGCCGACTGAAGGCAGCAACACTTCCGTACAAATTTTTGGCCAAAAAAACAGTGAAGCAGATGTAATAGCATAATATTTTTCATTGATTACACCATCATTCACCGTTGATACAAGAAGATATGCAATTTTTCAATGGTACATCACACAAAAGAAAATTCTAGATAATAGAAGATAGAGAAACTAACTTGCTCCAGGCCTTCAACTAAATGGCACTCGACGTGGTGGTTCAGCGGACTCATCTATAATTGCATCTGTTGATATTCCAACAGCAATCTCCTTTTCAATATAAATTAGCAAGCAGTCCCTTAGAAATTCATCTTCCATTTTATCCCGAAGCCTTGTCTTCACAAGTTTCATGGCAGAAAATGCATGTTCTGTCGTTGCCGTTGAAATCGGTAAAGTAAGAACAAGCCGAATGAGTCTGCACATTAAGAAGTAGTTAGAATTTTTAGCAATGAATAAATCAACCAATACAGGAACAGAGAACATTAGATACCTGTCAATCAAGTAATATTCATCTGATTTTCCACTAGATGCAAGTCGTTGACAAAGTTCTGATATAGTTGTCAAATTCTGAAACTTTGGGCTTGTGGGTACAACATTCTCGTATGTCGTAACTGACATCTTAGATTATTCATTTCTTGTTCTTTAAAATCAGCAGGATAGAACTTTGAAGCCAGAGAACATATATTATCAATGTTAAATGAACGAAATGAATCTTTTGGGTCCAAGGAAGTACACAGGATGAGAAGCTCTGTAGCTTGTTTGTTGAATCTACAATTCAGCTCTTGTGCTTACTGATCAACAGCAACCATGAAAAGAATGGTGCTCAACTGTAGTCTCATCCTCCGCACGAGAATTAACGAAATCCACATATAACTCACTGAAATGTGGTGTTTGAACTCCATGTTTGGCACAGAATGAAAGCACGTCAGCTTGAAGCTTGTTCCAACCATTATCTCTTAGCTCCTGGATCAACATTTTGGTAGTCTTAACATCATCCATGGCATTCACAATATCTTGAGACTTTTGTTGCAACTTTTTGCATAGCATGTCCGTGATTTCCATAAGTTCTTTATGACATGCAGAATAAATATGAAGTCAAAAGACATCATCAAATTAACAGCACCAGAAGCCTTTGCTCGTGCGGAAGGTGAAGTACCAGATCCTTTAGCAGTTGCAATGCTTTTATGTACCAAAAATGTTGGTTTGTACAATTTCACAAGGCTGCAAACAGAAGCATAGTGTGAACTCCACCTAGTATCACAAGGCCGTTGTAAAGTTCCGACTTGATTAGCCCCACTTTCAGTTTCAAGCTCACCGAGCTCAATCAAATGCTCCATTTCCGCAACTTGATTTGCTTGCAACTCATCATGTCTCTTACTAGAAGACACAACCGTATTGATAACAAGAGCAAGATGATCAAAAAAGTTGTGAACATCGGCTACTTCTTTTGATGCAGCAACAAGAGCTAGCTGCAACTGATGAGCAAAACAGTGGATATAATATGCATAAGGACACTCCTCCATGAACTTTGCTTGTAGTCCATTCCACTCTCCACGCATGTTACTAGCACCATCGTATCCTTGGCCGCGAATATTGTTCACATCTAACTGATGTTGAACCAAAACAGAAGATATCTCTTCTTTTAGTGTAGCCGAAGATATATCAGCAACATGAACAATATCAAGAAAACGCTCACGAGTGAAACCAGGTTTATCAACAAAACGAATAACTACTGCCATTTGCTCTCTTTTGGATTCATCTCTTGACTCGTCAACAAGCAAGCATAACTTAGCATCTCCTATTTCTTTACGGATTTCACTTTGCACCTTAGAAGCAATGATACCTAGAAGTTCTTTTTGAATTGTAGGCGATGTGTACTTAGCATTGCCTGGAGCATTACCCAACACTACAGCACCAATTTCCTCATCATAAGAAGCTATCAGTTTCACCATTTCAAGGAAATTACCTTGGTTCTTCGAATCAAGACTTTCATCATGTCCTCGGAAGGGGCAAGCTTGGAATGCTAACCACCGTAGTGAATCAAAGGTTACTCTAAGCCGCAGCCTATTCCTTCTGATATCCCCATCTGTTTGCTTCACCACTAATGGTTCCATATGACATGGCTTATTCTTCAGATTATCGTAACATTTTGCAGCATAATTATGAGCAGATTTACTGTCCTTTCCCATGTGAGTTAAGAATGCACATCTCTCTCCGTCATTAACTCTCTTCCATTTTTTGAATCCTTTCACTGTAAACACATCAGATCCTTTCTTTCCAAGTGGCTTCTTACAAAATAAAAAGCATGGAAAACAGTAGACTGCATCTTTATCCGGTGAATATTCTAACCAAGGGAAGCTCTTAAACCAATAATACTGAAACTTGCGTGGATGGGTCACCGACTCATCGGGAGGATACTCATCCATTTTAAAATGATATGCCCCATGCTTTATATATGCCATTCAAGTTTTTTCTTTATCGTTAGGAGGATAATGTGAAATTTGGCACCGCAGACCTGGTTCTCTTTCTACCACCAAAATAGCAGAATCATCATTGCCTCTCCCTCTCACAACCTGAGGTGGTGTTATTGATATTGGAGTTTCTTCTACTTGTTCTTGTTCATCCACTTGTTCTTTTGCATCTACCAAGGGAGGGGCATCAACCAAATTAATTTGTTGTGGAACATCAGTTCTTCTTTTCTTCTCAAAAAAAGAATGCAGTGTTGCAAGCTTTCTTTTATTTTTGGCCATGGAGACAACCGATTACCCTAGAAAAATTGAACACAGACCACTATAAGACTATCCAATTTAGAGAATTGAAAAGCCAAGCAAAAATTATAGAACAAATTTCAGATCTGAGAGACAGAGAAAGAGGGATCTCAAATCAAGAATATATACCTCTTGTGTGCTTGCAGCTGCTTGAAGAAAGATGAGCCGTCCAGCCGGCCGGCGGCGCTGCAGCAGCTACATGAGAGAGCAACTAGAAAGATTTAGGAGATTTGGGGGCTAGTGGTTTGTCTCCATGGATGAGCAGAGCAAAGGCTGGACCGCAGGGGACCAAGGAAAGGGAAAGGTGGGAAGAGGAATCACGTGTGGCTGGGAGCCGGGGGTGGCTTTGCCTCTTTGTGTTTGGGATTAGCTTTTTGGGATAGAATATCACTAGAGAAAAGTCAAGCCTTGTACATGATTCATTGTGCCACTTTTGCTATTGCTCATCGGTTAGGGAGGGCCACAAGGCCTAGAACAGCATAACACACAACTTATGAAACAAAAAATCGCTGCTATAAATTATTTTTTTGGCATGTTGGCCCGGGCCTTGGCCCTTGCTGGTCCCTTGCTGTCTCTGCCGTTGGCCGTATTTACTTTCTTGCACCCTGGCCGCTGTACATACATGTACATGCTACTTGCGCGCCTCTACTACGACACGTGCGCGCCTCTACATCGACCAGTATGTACGTACACGTTCGCGACCAGAATGACAACGCTACATACGCTTCGACCAGGTGGGTCCCGTCTATCAGGCACTTCCTTGCGTGCGAAGATGTCGCTGGTGGGTCCCAGCAGTTAGGGGGGCGAATCATTTTTTCCCGGACGCACTTCCTTGCGTGCGAAGATGTCGCTGGTAGGTCCCAGTAGTCAGGGGGGAAACGTTTTTTTCATGAAATACGGTTGCCCGTTCGGTGGGTCCCTGCTGTCAGGTGGAGGAATCATTATTTTCCGTGTAATAAGGAGGCACTTCCTTGCTGCGGCCGTGGACCCAGCTGTCAGCCTCTCCACGTACAGTCCACGTCCGATGGAAGCCGTTCCTTGACCACGTTGACCACGCCGTGCCGAGAGCACCAGGGCGGTGGACGACGGCGAGGCCTAGGAAGGGGACGACGCGGAGCCGGGGAAGACGCGGCAGTGGATGCCCACGCGTAGAGGAGTATGAGGGTTCACTGGTTCACTGCGGTGTGAGGCTGCCGTCGCCGCAGAATAACAGGGGATGTGGGTGAGTAGAGGGATGGCCTGGCCAGCGGTGGGAGTAGTAGGGGGCGGTGAGGCCTCCGCGGCATCGTAGCCGGCCACGGGAGGCAGGAGCACGAGGCACGACCGGCGCTGCTTTGGGCGGCTGGAGCAAGAAGACCAGAGGTTGAAGAAGCACTACGGCCGTTGGTTAGACATCATATGGTCACTGGAGGTAGAATCGTTCATATTGACTAAGTTGACAAAGCCCTCCGTCCCCGTCAACTTAGTTGGCCCACAAGTCAGCCTCCCACTATTGTGGGTCCCAGCTAGCAGGGGGTATTCATTTTTTTGTGCGTAATAAGGAGGCACTTCCTTGCGTGCGAAGATATAGCTGGTGGGTCCAGCCTGTCAGCGGTGGGAACGTTTTTCGCGAAATACAGAGGCCCTTCCGGTGGGTCCCAGCTGTCAGGTGGAGGAATCATTATTTTGCACGTAATAAGGAGGCATTTCCTTGCGTGCGGCCGTGGACCCATCTGTCAGCCTCTCCACGCACAGTCTACTTCCGATGGTGTCGTTCGTTGACCACGTTGACCACTCCACGCCGAGCGCATCCAAGGTGGTGGACGACGGCGAGGCCCCGGACAGCAACGAGCCGGAGATGGGAAGACGCGGGAGTAGAGTCGCAGACGGAGAGGTGTACGAGCGTTAACTGGTTCTGGTGCAGTGTGGTTCGACAGTCGGTGGAGAAGAACAGGAGGTGTGGAGGGGTGGATGGATGGCCTGGCCAACGGTGGAGTAGCGCTTCACAGCGAAGCGTGCTAAGCAGAGCTGCTAGCAGCAGGAGGCGGGAGCAGGTGGTCCCGGCGGCGCTAGAGGAAGAAGACGAGAGATTGAAGATGGATGTCGGTCGTTGGATGTAAATCCAACGGCTAACGATGTCAGAATCATTTGTTGACTAAGTTGACAACGACTTGCATTGGCTTTGACCTATTGGCCCACATTTCAGCCTCCAAAAATGTGGCACGTATTCAACCAATTTTTTCATAATTTATAGTCTTTTTTGCGGGGTAGAATTTACAGTCCATTTGATCTCTCTTTTTTGAATTACAGTCCATTAGCTGGGCTGGGTGAACAAATAATGTAGGGTCCATGCAGCCCATTTATGTTTTTTCCTAAAAAATTACAGGCCATTTGCACTTTCTCGAAATACACGATTTTGCTGGGCTTATTCTAATTATAATGTTGGGGTGGGCGCAGCAATGTTATCAAAAATAAACAGGGGCTGAGCATTTTGTTATATATATATATATAATAAGTGATTTATTATTACATTGGTCCTTAAATCTTACCAAGCTTTTGTACACAATCACCAGGATTTTCGTTGCCAAAAAAAATCCAGGATTTTATTGTTAAGAAATTATTTTTATAAGTTAATAAGATGTGCGATATTGTTTTCTTACATATGTAAGTATCTGTTAAATATATGATGTGTTGGTGGGAAACGACACCCATGGGATCACAAGAATCCCTACTACGGTTGTGGGGGCGAGGGGTTGTGAGAAGAGCAGGATTAGCAGTCAGCACAAGGATCGTTTACCCAGGTTCGGGCCGCGAGGATGCGTAAAACCCTAGTCCTGCTTTGGTGGATGTATTGAGTGTTCTTGAGCTCTCGAACTAGCTATGGTGGCTGTGTAGTTCAAAAGAGCCGAATCCTCCTCCAGTATGCCATGGGCCTCCTTTTATAGTCAAAAGGGGCTGCCACAGTGGCATATAGGAGGTGGAAAGGCCTACAGTGTTGCGAGCTTATCGCTCGTGTTACAGGACAAGACACATTTAATGCGTAGCTTAGGTGTCCCTTGCTTTATTGGGGACGGGAACGAGGCCCGTCCCGTCCGTTGCCGCCTTGCCTTGCTTCGACACGCGCCCAGGCCAGCGGTGCATGCGGCGCCATGTAGGCAGGCAGCTGAGGTGGCGCAGTGGTAGGATCTTCACGAAGATCTGCATGCCACCACGCAGGTGCTTGCTGAGTTGGCGTAGAGGCCGCCCATCGCCACGCAGGTGCCTGCCCAGCTGGTTGAGCTAGCAGCTGCTTGGGGACGGCGGTGGAATCTTGGCCGACGCGGGCCTGTCTGTGGCCCCGCTGACGCCCTCGGCAAGGGCCTTGCTGGGGGCCCGACAAGGGTCTTGCCATGGCGTTGCAGTCGTCCCCGGCAAGCGGTCTTGTGGCTTTCCTCGGCAAGGATCCCGCCGAGGGTCGCCGTCTTCTGGTCCTCATCTGATCTCATATATCTATGGTCTTGACAAAGATCTGCATGCCACCACAGAGGTGCCTCCCGAGCCCTGGTCCAATCGTAGTTGGTTGGGTTGGAAACCGTGGGCTCAAGGGCGGCTCGCTCTGCTGGTGTTTGGGCAAGTTGCCCCGGCAAGGTTCTTGCCGGGGCCGCGGAGGTCTGCCCCGGCAAGGATCTTGCTGGGGGAGTCCACCTCGCCCTCTCGCTCTTTGGTATCTTTGGTCTTGGCGTTGCCTTGGCCATCTTGTGCTTCGGCTTCCCTCCCCTGCTCTGCTTAGTGTGGCTATGGGCGCGGCTCCGACTGTCCGTGCACAAGTAGAGGGGTCAAAAGGAGCGCCCCTACTTTTGTACACCGACATGATGACAATAACAATAATATATAATAACATATAAAATAATTTAAATATATATAATATAGTTAGAAGGGAAACATAAGTTGGACCAGGCGTTCCTATTCTTATATAGAAAAATAGAACAGACCTCTGCGTTTTCTTCAAAAAAATACATAAATTGGGTTGCCGATGTTTCAGGAAAAATAAAACCTCGGATGGGAGGTCCATAGGCCGGTCGATACATGATGGCCCTCAAGAAAATACAAACAGGCCTATGGACCACCCATCCAAGGTCATGGGCTGCGCATGTTAAAAAAGAAAGCCTAGACGGGGCAGCCCAAAACCCAGCAGATACTTGCTGCCCCAGTGATAATAAATGATACCTGCCAGCTCCCCGGCTTCGTTGTGAATTTATCTCCTATAGTAACTACATTGAAGCACCTAAAAAATGTAACTATGTGACAAACCCGTGGGCCCCAACGTCAGTATAGCATTAGGAGGAAGTATTTTTTCGATGAGGCACTTGCTTGCGTACGGCCATAGACCTGGTGGGTCCCGACTGTCCGCCTCTCCACGTACAGTCCTCTCCAGATTCCTCTCATTTGTTTAGCATGTTCACAACGGTAGACAGCGGCGTCGCGGCGAGCGCATAAAGGCGCATGAGGAGATCCGACCACCTGAGGAAGTGCCTTATTAGTAATGAAACAACTGAACTAGCCTAGTGGCCGAGTGACACTACCCGACAGCTGTTCCGCCCGGGTTCGATTCCACCTGTGCAGAGAAAATATTTCCAAATTTTTTTCCTCTGCCTTTATTGACATGTGGGTCCCAATTGTCATCTACGCACACCATGTCCAACACTTGCCAAAACTTCGTCCCTTGTTTTCTCTGTTTTTCGCACACTCGACATTGTGTGGGCATCTTAAAAATAGCATATCTTTGACTGTGCATCATATTAAGATGTGCTATGCATGAATGTTGATCAGCATGATGTTAACTGGCTGGTAGTTCCAGTTTTGACCATGAATAAAACTTCCAGCATGATGTTAACACTGTTTAAAAATGCCGTGTTAATATAAATGCTCTGCCTCTGAAAGTTGCAGTTTCTTATCTGAAACTGAACTTGGAGTTTCTTATCTGAAACTTGCAGTTTCTTCTCTGAGAATCACATTGTCTGCACTTTTATACTCCTATGAAACTACATTTTTAAGTGCTAAAAATAGATCTCTAGAATTCATAAAATGCTTCATATGCTCAATACTGCAAATCTAAAATTCAAAAGACATTCATATCTGAAAGTACTCTCAAAATACACAACACAAAACACAATTCACAACCTGCAAATACTAACAACCCTAAGCTCCTCCTGACAATTCACAACCTGCCCGACTATTGGTCTGGGGGGGGGGCAATCCCTCCTATTCCTCGGCGGCAGACAGCTGCCCCGTGAGACGATGTGAACGGCGAGGGAGAGGATGGCGGGGAAGCGTCGTCGGGCCAACTGGTTTTCTCCTCTTGCAGTTGGGTTCGGTCGACAAAGACTCCACCGGCTCGCTCTGGCACGACACCCTCACAAACGACACTTTGTAGATGCTCGATCCTTCAATCTCTGGTGGATGCTCCATCTGGGATCGATACTCCCACCACCGCTCCCTCACGACCGGATTCAGTGAATCTGTTTGCTCCATGGCCCAGAGGAGCAGCTCTATGTACTCCCGCGCGACTCCCTCTGGGAGTATCGCCGCCTTTTCGCTCTATTGCAGATATTTGGCCATGGATGTCGCCGTCGCCGCTAGTTGGTCCTTGTTGTCAAACCAATACTGTATCTCCAACATCCTAGCTAGCTTCACAGGGTCGCCGCCTGCGATCCTCACGTATCGGCTGTACTCCTCCATCGATCTACTTCTCCACAGAACCTTCACTCGCCGGCGGTGGTTTTTGAATGGAAGAGGAGAGGAGCAGCGCCGGTTTTGGTTTAGAACAGGAGAGGAGCGACGCTGGTTTTGGATTGGAACAGGAGAGGAGGGGCGGTGGTTTTGAAATGGAAGAGGAGAGGAGCGGCGCTGGATTTAGATTGGAACAGGAGAGGAGCGGCGGTGGTTTAAGAGGAGAAGAGCGGCGCTGGTCTTGGAAGTATTTTTTGTTTTGCGTATTTTGGGTCAAAGTTTGACCACGTACTGTATTTGACAAGCAAAATGTGAATGCATGTCACCAAAAATTGTATCGTTTAGTTCGTATCTGAATGTACTTTCAAATTATATTATTTTTGCAACGTATAACATATATTTTATTTGCGAAAATCATGGTCAATTATGACCCAGAATAAAAGGGAGACTAGTTAATGTGGGGTCGCTTTCTTAATTGAAGGGTAAATTGATTTTGATTTTGATCCTGTCACAGCGCGCCGACCCTCTCGTCCAACCCTAAATCGCTGCCGCACGCTCCTCTCCCTCTTCTCCATTACAAAACCACCTCCTCTCCTCTCCATCATCTCCATTCCAAAACCACCGTGTCGCCTCACCCTCTTCTCCATTGCAAAACCACCTCCTCTCCTCTCCATCATTTCCATCCCAAAACCACCGTCTCGCCTCTCCCTCTTCTCTATTGCAAGACCACCGTCTCTCCTCCCATCTTCCAAAGCTAGCACCAAATCAGGCAGATCGCCGGCGGCGACCAGGCAAACTTAGCCAGGTTGAAGGAGATCCTTACTTGGTTTGACAATGAGTAGGAGATTTCGAGCACGGTAGTGTTTAAGGTAATCTTCGCACTAACCTAATCTTCCACCTGCTCATGCTTACAATCAGTGTGACAGCTAATGAAAATCATGGTTACAATCAATCTCCGAGTACTACGCCAATCACCCTTAAATAGCTCTAGACCTTTGGGTCAAAGTTGTGACACTTTGTACAAATAAATAAAAATAGATTGGTGCTTCTTTCAGAAAAGAGTACTCCCTAGAAAACTGCCAATATAAGCTACTAGTATTTGGTTAGAGGATTTGCTGCCGAGAAAGATCTATCCATAGAGAGCGCCACACATCCCACTGGTGGTGGTGGATGCCAATGCGTGCATGGAGCATGGTTGGTGTCGGTAATTTTTACTTGGCACACCTCGCACTCTGCATATATGTCGGTTCCATCCGTACATTTGTGCAGTTCCACCAAAATGCAGCTGAATAACCCTGTTTGCACAGATAATGAAAAAGCGTGACTACATTATAGTGGCACTAGTTGATGAAACACGCAAAATAAATAGAAGAAAATATTGCGATAGTATCATAGTATGCCATGCTGCGAGGGCGAGATGGGCCCTGCGACGCCTCATACGGTACGCCACGCCTCATACTGGAAATCGTCCCAAGTCTCCCCGATACACCTTCTGCCAGTGATGAACATTAGTGTACAACAGTAGTACAAGGAGGGGCCTTGAGACATTCAAATCTCTATTTTTGTGCAGATCAACTAAAATTAAGCACCCCAGTTTACAGAAACGCTTAAACATTAACAATGGGACTAGTTGATGAAACATACATTAACAAAGAGAAGCACTTCCTTTATCTACATTGGAAATGAAATGATAGAGAGGACACTCGCTCTATTTTAACTGTATTATTACTTCATTTTATCAGTGACACTAGGGTCGAGCAGGTGGCAAACGAGGTGTACCGCGCGTCGCAAGGATGAAGGCCGGGGGTGCTTAGACCGGGATGCTGAAGTTGGCTCTTTCAGTTCCTATCTTCCCCCTGATGTTTCTGTGGTAGCATTTGGGTTGTAATCCAAACTTGGTCGAGCTGGTGCTGCGTCCCCCTACCTGCCTAGCTTATGTGGCGAACTTGTCCCCTGCTAGTACTCAGTCCATTCTAGTAGTAGTTGCATAACTGCCCGTTTACACTGAGATGTTGTCGGATAATGGTTCTCTATGGTTGGGCTTCTTTAATGAAATCAGAGGGAACCCCCTCTTTCGATATATATATAAAAAAACAGTGGCACTAGCGGTGCCAAAACATTGCCTCAAATTAATAGTGCCACTAGATTAAGGTGCAAAATAATAACATTACTGCTTTATCATGGCAGTGCTAAAACAGTAGCACAAGAGCAGGATCAACATGCAGGATCTTTGGCAAACGGTCAGACCAAAAAGGAACATACCTCGTGATGGGAACCATATGTGAAGTCAACGCCATCATAGAAGGGATGACACCAGTCACCAACATGGATGATTCAATTCATGGGACCTTTTGGTGCGGTTCACCTAAAATGAAGCAATGTCCCATGAGCTAGCAGCTTCTTCTTCTTCTTATTTTAAGAAAAGGGCTCCAGCCCCGGTTCCATTTCCATCAGAAAACGAAACCCACAGAGCTTCTTCTTCATTAGTTGCAATAAAATTGAGCAACATCAAGGTTGGTCGTGAAGCTCCTGGAGAGTAGGCGGACTAGGACAGTTGCATCTCTAACGAAAAGAAGCAACTTATCTTAATGGGAAATTTAGCAGGACATGAAAAAAAGTGCCATTGATTCATATTACTGGAGGCATTACATTGAAAACAACATTGGTTTAACGTGTCCTTACTTTTAACAGTGCGACTGCTACATTTTACTAGTGGCATTACATAAGAGCGGCTCGGGGCAACAAACATCAGAAGAGGATATCTGGGTTGGTCCCATTTTTGTTCGGTATATAGCCACCTTATACTGTGTGAGGCTAGCAAATCTAGTGTTGGACTTACTCTGTTGACTTGTCCCCCAGTCCCCACTTTCTTTCCTTTTTCAACCAATAGATCGGGTTTATATTGAGTTTGTACTGCGTTCCCTTTATTTCCCTATTAGACCTAGAGACCAGTTGGATAGCCAGTCTCTGCTACTTTTCACCCCCATTATTTCCTCTTTCGACCAAGTCCTAGATTCAGGTAACAAATCTTCCCCCACCCCCACTCCCTTTCTTCCTTGTTTGAACCAAGTACTGCTAGATTCGAGTGCATGAACTAGTTTTACCTCTTAACAGTAAAAAATTAGGTGGTTTTCGAACAGCCGATCGATCCTATCTACACGAGGGGGCCTGAGAAATAGTAAAAGATATAAATGCAGCGATGTCAGGAGCTCGGGAAGTAGAGCAAGGCCGGTTTCGAAGGAAGTTATACCTGAGGGTCACCGGGATGTCGCTAGGTGGGCGACGACAGGCTGGATCTGCCCACACTACGGCAGCGAGGAAGAAGGGGTGGGAGGCCCTCCCTCGCCATCGATGCTTGGGAGAGAACGGCAAGGCACGCTGATCGGGATGCACCGGCAGTGGGTAAGTGTTGGGAATCGTAGCATAATTTTAAAATTTTCCTACGCTCACCAAGATGCATCTATGGAGTCTACTAGCAACGAGGGGAAAGGAGTGCATCTACATACCCTTGTAGATCGCGACCGGAAGCGTTCCAATGAACGTGGATGACGGAGTCGTACTCGCCGTGATCCAAATCACCGATGACCGAGTGCCGAACGGACGGCACCTCCGCGTTCAACACACGTACGGTGCAGCGACATCTCCTCCTTCTTGATCCAGCAAGGGGGAAGGAGAGGTTGATGGAGATCCAACAGCACGACGGCGTGGTGGTGGATGTAGCGGGTCTCCGGCAGGGCTTCGCCGAGCTTCTGCAAGAGAGAGAGAGGTGTTGCAGGGGAGGAGGGAGGCGCCCAAGGCTGTGTGTTGCTGCCCTCCCTCCCCCCTTTATATAGGCCCCCTTGGGAGGGGGGGCCGGCCAAAAACCCATCTAGGGTTGGGGGGGCGGCGGCCAAGGGGTGAAAGGGGTGCCTTGCCCCCCAAGGCAAGGGGGAAGCTCCCCCCTAGGGTTCCCAACCCTAGGCGCATGGGGGGAGGCTCAAGGGGGGCGCCCCAGCCCACTAAGGGCTGGTTCCCTTCCACTTTCAGCCCACGGGGCCCTCCGGGATAGGTGGCCCCACCCGGTGGACCCCCGGGACCCTTCCGGTGGTCCCGGTACAATACCGGCAACCCCCGAAACTTTCCCGGTGGCCGAAACTTGACTTCCTATATATAATTCTTCACCTCCGGACCATTCCGGAACCTCTCGTGACGTCCGGGATCTCATCCGGGACTCCGAACAACTTTCGGGTTTCCGCATACATATATCTCTACAACCCTAGCGTCACCGAACCTTAAGTGTGTAGACCCTACGGGTTCGGGAGACATGTAGACATGACCGAGACGCCTCTCCGGCCAATAACCAACAGCGGGATCTGGATACCCATGTTGGCTCCCACATGTTCCACGATGATCTCATCAGATGAACCACGGTGTTGAGGATTCAATCAATCCGTATGCAATTCCCTTTGTCAATCGGTATGTTACTTGCCCGAGATTCGATCGTCGGTATCCCAATACCTTGTTCAATATCGTTACCGGCAAGTCTGTTTACTCGTACCGCAATGCATGATCCCGTGACTAATGCCTTAGTCACATTGAGCTCATTATGATGATGCATTACCGAGTGGGCCCAGATATAGCTCTCCGTCACACGGAGTGACAAATCCCAGTCTCGATCCGTGCCAACCCAACAGACACTTTCGGAGATACCCGTAGTGCACCTTTATAGTCACCCAGTTACGTTGTGACGTTTGGCACACCCAAAGCACTCCTACGGTATCCGGGAGTTGCACGATCTCATGGTCTAAGGAAAAGATACTTGACATTGGAAAAGCTATAGCAAACGAAACTACACGATCTTTTATGCTATGCTTAGGATTGGGTCTTGTCCACCACATCATTCTCCTAATGATGTGATCTCGTTATCAATGACATCCAATGTCCATAGTCAGGAAACCATGACTATCTGTTGATCAACGAGCTAGTCAACTAGAGGCTTACTAGGGACACGTTGTGGTCTATGTATTCACACATGTATTACGATTTCCGGACAATACAATTATAGCATGAATAATAGACTATTATCATGAACAAAGAAATATAATAATAACCATTTATTATTGCCTCTAGGGCATATTTACAACAGTAAGAGCCGTCGCCAAGGACGACTGCGTGAACATTGCACCTTCTCACCTCCCCTGGCGGAGAGGATCCGGCTGGATCTGTGACCAGCGGTGAGTAGAGAGAGAGAGAGTGTGTGGCCACCGCTGTCGTGTTTAGATCTGGAGAGGACGAGACAATGTGAAGAGAGCAACACTAGCAAGCAAGTGCGGAGGCTCCTGCCTATATAGTGGAGTACTAGTTTTCTTTTGTCTACCGGCCGGAGCCAGCTTGACCTCGGCAATGACTATCGAGAAGTCTTCATGCACGTGCCCCGGAGGCGCAGTTGTCGTCATTTTGATCTGAAGCACCGGATTATAACATATAACACGAAAAAATGCCACATGACAAGAAATCATAACCTCACTGCCCAAAGGAGACAAGATGAATCCCGATGGACAAACTAGACGAGGATCAAAGCTCAAATTAAAGATAAGCTCATAGAAAAGGGGTCCGTTGATAGATGTCCTAATTAACATAGACGGCTTGACCTAGATGGCAGCCGAGTAGTCTTCGTGCATGTGCCCCCAATGACTAGCCCAACTCAGTTGTCGCTGTTTAACCCTCGCAGTGATCCGAAGCACATGACACCTAATTTTGCGAGATGACAAGAAACCTTTTTTAGATTTCTCACCAGAACTACAGCCCTGTACAACACAGCCTGCACGATATGTAGACGATAGCCAATCCAGGCGTGTCTGCTGGAGTCTGGTCACATGCATGGACGAACTGATCTTCCGCATCTTGCAGGGATTGTCCAGGTACCAACATATGTACTTCTATTAACTCACCCGACTTGCGGGGCCGGGGAGTGTGCCTATGGTCGGTTATCAATTGCGGTCCCACATGTGTTTGTAAATGCAATATGACGCGCGTTCCATTCGGGGAGCGGCGTGCCAAACCGACCGACCGTCTGGGGTGCGACGCGAACGCGACGGGCGTGCTGTATACTCCGTACATGTGTACCGTCGTTTTCTTGAGGCTTTGCTCCATGGCGCAATCCATGGATACAAAATTAGTATACTGTACTATTTAAAAGTCGAGGGCGGGGCTTTTCCCGCGTGGTAGGCGGGGCAGTTCCGCCTAGTCGGTTCGACAGAGACGCGAGAAGATGAGGGAGTAGGCTGCTGCAAACGTAGGGCTCTGTGATTTGACAGTGAGTTACTGCTGGACAGGTGGGGCCCGGTGATTTGACTTGCCATTATCATTTTAACTGCGGCGCTACGACCGGCTTGAGTCTCCCGATTCCTGACCACCTCCATACAGGTGCCTCTCCCGATGCTCCACCATGTAGAGGCTGGCTCTTGCTTAAGAGCCCACTCCTCCACTTTTTCCTTGCCTCTTTCCCCCACATATGCAAAAATGCCATGTAAAGCGGGCTTATAGCCCACTATTGTACTTGATCCTACAGGTGCTAAGCCTGCCACATAGGCATAAAGTCTGATGTGGCAAGTTAATTAAGAAGAGAGAGACTAGTTTGGTGACCCCAGGAAGAAACGGTGATAAGCGCGTGTACCTAGATGAAGCAAACTTAGCAACAAAAAACTAAGCACCTACGCATTGGGGACTTGACTTGCTAAGCCATTTAATGCCCATAGCACCTCATCTAAGCACCATTTCATTGGAAGAGGTCACTCCTTGGCAAATGCAATAAATACTACGAAGAAAGAGATAGAGATAAGTAAACAAAAAATACTCTTACAGCCAACCTTATAGCTAACCTTATTGTATGAGTGACTAAGTGATGACTATGTATGACATGCCAACATCAGATAGCCTAACGCACCGTGTTAAATCTCTAAGGGCGCGACCGCGCGAGCGAGGCGACGGTCGTGGTAGGCGCGACCATGATACGGGCTGCTGGCAGCCCTTGGATCTGAGATCGAACGGTCGCATGCTAAGTTGCTGAAAATTTGCAGAATAACCCTCCAGGATAGGATATTCACCCATAGGTCTAGAATCACGCCATGCAACCATTCGATCTCAGATCCAAGGGCTCTCGGAAGCCCGTATCATGGGAGAATGGAAAGCTTCGTATCACCTGTAATTTTCCCGACGCTTGACATGACATCGAAAGCCATTTAATTGGGCGTCGAGTAGACATGACATCTAATCGGGCCCCCATAGTACTGTGCATGAATCCATTTATCCACCAGGCAAGCCACTACCCTACCATTCGCACATGCCCCCCACTCAACATTTTTACAATCGATAAACCACTCCTAGTCGTCCCGTCCTTTCACATTACGGCAGTTCCACTAATCCTAACCCTCCTCCCAAATCCATGGCGTCCCAAATCTCCATGATCGGCGGTGAGTACAAGGTTAGAACCATCACTGGCGATGAGTTCGACGTCATCTACACCTGTTCTTCCGCAACGGTGAAAGAATGCCTTGCTCGCTTCAAACGCATGTTCGAAAACTCAAATGATGAGTGGGTCGCTGGGCTAGATGTTGAGTACACCACAGTCCTGGGAAGCGAGAAGAAACTAAAGGAGGCAGAGAAGAAGAAGCCCGCCGTGATCCAGGTTTGCGTGCATGACTTATGCTTGGTCTACCACATATGCCATGTCGACGTTGAGTGCGAGGAATTTAAGAAGTTCCTCAAGGGCGGCCGAGTCAAATTCGTTACTATAGACTTTAGGAACAATAAGGAAATCCTGGGTCGGATAGGCCTCGTTGTAGGCGACCCCTTCGACCTCCAGAAGGAAGGGCTGGTGCCCTCCCTTGATCAGCCTTCAATGCTGACCCCGGCAGGAGCCATGGTTCATCCTTCGTACGGTGAACTGAAGAAACCTCCGCACACGTTTCATCGTGCATGGCAGTGGACTATACTAGATATAGACCACATCCACTACGCTGAAATGGATGGCTACCTTTGTTTCAATATCTACAAGGGTTGGATGAAGAGCAAGAGCCAAGTGTGCGGTTCAAGCAAAGAAGTATCGCCCAAGAGGAAGAGGGACATGGACGAAGTCGAGGACGTGGACGAGGACTCCGAGTAAGGTGGCAGTGTCGTTGCTCATGGTGGTTCTAATGCAGTGTCTACCGGATTAGTTGCTTAGTTTAATTTCTAGTGTGCTTAGTTTTATTTGAGGGGTGTGTTGTGCTGAGCCCCAGAAGAACTATGTTATGTTTCTTCTCGTTATATTTCGTACATTTCATCTTTTAGTTGGTATAGTACTACCACTCGTTTCTTGACATTATATACGTACAATATATATGGCCAACATCATATAGCCAGCAGTTTAGTTGTCAAAGAATTTCAGGGTGCTTAGTTTTGTCAAAGAATTACAGGGTGCTTAGTTTTATTTGAGGGGTGTGTTGTGCTGGACACCATTCACTTATCATTGTGAGAATCGGCTTATTTTTTTCATGTAACATGGTCAACGGGTTTGACGTGAAAATAACATGTCTAATGGCATTTCTGAGCAAACATCTAACTTAACGATGGCATTTTTTAGATATCTAATTGCATTTTTGAGCAGGCATCTCACTGATCGATGGCATTTTTTGAGTAGTTGTAACTCCTAATGGCAAAACTGAGTAGTGATACAAAACTAGTGGCATAAATAATAAGAACCCAAGAATTAAATAGGTATGCTAATTTCTTTATTTCTTTATTTCTTTATACCTTTGTGTGCGAAACAATATACGCTGCCTCCCCCCAAATTTTCTTTACAGAGGCAACATAGAACTATATGACTGCCCTGTTAAATTTTGGAATTATTCCGGGTTCGTTTGGCCTTTTTTATACATTAATTGAGTTTCTGGTCATTTAATGTGCATAATTCAAATTTGAACTACAAGCACATGCTCCAGTGCACCAAAGTTGACTGAAAAATCACATGTGTGTCCTCGGGTGAATTTCTAGGTCCCATGCAAGAAATGGGAATGAAATTCAAACATCTGGGCATCGTGATTCGGCCGAGAACATTGAGAAGCTTGGTTTTAAAATTCTTGTAAATCCAAAACATGCCTGAAAATCATGAAACTTGGCATGGTGTCATGTCATGGTACTACCATACCGTGGTAAAAAAAATTGCAGAATAGGAACAAGTTTTGGTATAAGTTTCTTGCAAACCGGAGCTTCTCTCAAGAAGGCTCGTGGTTCTGAGAGGGAAGTGTCACCTTTGTGTGCATAATTCAAATTTTAAATACAAGCACATGCTCCAGTGCACCAAAGCTGGTTGAAAAATCACATGTGTGTGCTCGGGTAAATTTCTAGGTCCCATGCTAGAAATGGGAATGAAATTCAAACATCTGGGCATCATGGCTCGGCTGGAAACATTAAGAAACTTGGTTTTTTAATTCCTGTAAATCCGAAACACGCATGAAAATCATGAAACTTGGCTTGGTGTCATGACATGGCACCAACATGTTGTGGTAATTTTGCTGTCCGATTTGCGAAGGCGCACACATTAACAATCAACAAAGTCATTTTGGAACAAGTGTTGTCACGTTACAATCGGAAACACAATATTATTGAAACCGTGGGCATTCTATTTACCATTTACGTGCCGCCACGCGTCCCTTTTTTTATTAGCTAGGAGGCGTCGTGCAGGGTAGCTATTTGAGTACGGGAGGCGTGCGATCAGACCCCTGCGCGTGCTTATCGGGAGGAGAGCCCTTTGACCTCCATCTGCCATCCACCTCTCTCCCAAGGTCTCCATTAATGGCGCCCGAGCCTCTGTTTAATGGCGTGGCAATGTCTCACCCGACTGAGATTTAAGAGAGAAAAAAGAAAATCTAAAAAGAAAATTTTGCACGGATCTTGATGCAAGATCCGACGGACCTATATAGCATCTACTTCGACTTATAGCAAGACTCATGAATATATATAAGGACGACCGGAGTGGATAATAATTGTCTTACATAATTAGGAAGATAATTAAAAAAGCCACATGTAGCTACGCCCGAAATACACAAGGGCAAAAGAAGAAGGAAGACGCATACAATGATCTGGCTCGCTGATCTCTACTTTCTTTATGCGCTGCTGGTCGCGGAGACTAGTTCTCGCGGCGGGCGATGATCTCTTTCATCAGTTTCATGTCCTTAATACGCTACTTGGCAGCATCCATGGATTCCTCCACCAGCCTGTTGTGCTCGATGCGGAGCATGGCATTCTCGTCCATAAGTTTCTTGATGATGGCGCCCGTCCTCTGCAACAAGGCAGCGGTCTCCTCCTCCTGCTTCACCCTTCCGGCGATCTTCGCCCTCAGCAGGTCACGCTCGCCCCGGAGCTTCGCATTGCCCTCCCCTAGTTGCCAGATGACGCCGGTAGCCTCGTCCTACATTCTCGCCCAGCCGGAGATCTGATCCATCTGGCTATGGACTATCGCATGCATGCGCCTGTAAGAGTCCTCGCCTGCCCACGAGAAATTTTACTAGGCCGCCGCGTTGCGGCGGGACCTCCCTGCTGCTTCGGCGGCGCGGCGGGACATCTCTGCTGCTTCCGCGGCGTGGCCGGACCAGTCTGCTACATCGACAGCGCGACGGGACCTCTGTGCTGCTTCGGCGGCGCAGCGGGACCTCTGTGCTGCTACTGCTGCGCGGCTGGACATGTCGGCTGCTTTCGCGGCGAGGCGGGACATCTCTCGTGCTTCCTCTTCCATGCTCACCTCTCCCTGGTGGAAATTTCTCGACCCAGAACTCACGCTGGCTATGCCTTGATTGACTTGATTGTTTTTTGTGGATGAGGAGTTGAGGAGGAATGTGCAGTCATCTTAGCATAGTAGTTGTTATAACCGAGTACTACTAATACGCTCCTAAGTAGGAAACCGTTTAGGTTGTGATCGGTGTGAACAGGTTTGCAATTAAATATAGCATGGTAGTAGTAGTAATTTGGAATGTGACGAGACGCGCTCAAAATTTATTGACGGTTCTAGTTTTGAAGTGCGGCACTATTCCCGGATGGCGTAACGTCGGCACGTTTTCTCGGCCGTGGTGTAGCATATGCCATGGTACTAGTTCTTTTTCTACTGCTGTTGATACGTCTCCGTCGTATCTACTTTTCCAAACACTTTTACCCTTGTTTTGGACTCTAACTTGCATGATTTGAATGGAACTAACCCGGACTAACGCTGTTTTCAGCAGACTTTCCATGGTGTTATTTATGTGCAGAAACAAAAGTTCTCGGAATGACCTGAAACTCCACGGAACATCTATTTGAAAAATAAGAAAAATACCAGAAGAAAAATCCACATCAGGGGGCCCACACCCTGTCCACGAGGGTGGAGGGCGCGCCCCCTACCTCGTGGGCCCCCTGACGCTCCACCGACCTCAACTCCAACTCCATATATTCACTTTTGGGGAGAAAAAAAATCAAGGAGAAGGATTCATCGCGTTTTACGATACGAAGCCGCCGCCAAGCCCTAAAACCTCTTGGGAGGGCTGATCTGGAGTCCGTTCGGGGCTCCGGAGAGAGGGATTCGTCGCCGTCGTCATCATCAACCATCCTCCATCACCAATTTCATGATGCTCACCGCCGTGCGTGAGTAATTCCATCGTAGGCTTGCTGGACGGTGATGGGTTGGATGAGATCTATCATGTAATCGAGTTAGTTTTGTTAGGGTTTGATCCCTAGTATCCACTATGTTCTGAGATTGATGTTGCTATGCTTAATGCTTGTCACTAGGGACCGAGTGCCATGATTTCAGATCTGAACCTATTATGTTTCCATGAATATATGTGAGTTCTTGATCCTATCTTGCAAGTCTATAGTCACCTACTATGTGTTATGATCCGGCAATCCCGAAGTGACAATAATCGGGACCACTCCCGGTGATGACCATAGTTTGAGGAGTTCATGTATTCACTATGTGCTAATGCTTTGTTTCGGTACTCTATTAAAAGGAGGCCTTAATATCCCTTAGTTTCCATTAGGACCCCGCTGCCACGGGAGGGTAGGACAAAAGATGTCATGCAAGTTCTTTACCATAAGCACGTATGACTATATTCGGAATACATGCCTACATTACATTGATGAATTGGAGCTAGTTCTGTGTCACCCTATGTTATGACTGTTACATGATGAACCGCATCCGGCATAATTCTCCATCACCGATCCAATGCCTACGAGCTTTTCATATATTTTTCTTCGCTTATTTACTTTTCCGTTGCTACTGTTACAATCACTACAAAACCCAAAAATATTACTTTTGCTATCGTTACCGTTACTTCCATATTACTTTGCTACTAAATACTTTGCTGCAGATACTAAGTTATCCAGGTGTGGTTGAATTGACAACTCAACTGCTAATACTTGAGAATATTCTTTGGCTTCCCTTGTGTCGAATCAATAAATTTGGGTTGAATACTCTACCCTCGAAAACTGTTGCGATCCCCTATACTTGTGGGTTATCACTGTGTGCATGCAAAAACTGGCACGGTCGGATACATATCTCACGCTTGGTGTTCGACAGGAATAGCCTCGTGGCGAGCTATAGACTAGTCTTTTTTTCAGACGCATTACACCTATCTCTCGGGACTTCTCGCATGCACCATCACTGCTCCCTAGGTCGATGCCACCCACATACAGTTGTACTCTGAGAAGAGGTGCACGCACGCACTCGTCCTCTCTCACACACGCATCTGTAGCTAT
This sequence comes from Triticum aestivum, assembly GCF_018294505.1. NCBI lineage: Eukaryota > Viridiplantae > Streptophyta > Magnoliopsida > Poales > Poaceae > Triticum > Triticum aestivum. The sequence continues at coordinate 199,451,972 of NC_057814.1, forward strand.
GAATTGTAGTGTTCTCAACCATCCGATTGGCTCTATCATAGGTTTCATGTTGCTCCTTGGCCTTGAGATTGAGAAGTTTAAAACGCAGAGGCTAAGATGGAGGCGCGAGGTTTTGGTTAATGTGCGGGCCGCACACGGCACCGACACGACACGAGCTTCGTCTGCCTGGTGCGCATGCAGTCGGGTGAGTTGTCCAAGTATAGACACAACCAGGCCCTCGTTGGTATCCGCGCCTCGACTTTGGCTGGTCATAGTGGAGAGTAGCATAGACTAGTTACTAGTCTATGTTACTAGTACCTTCATAGTGGGTAGTGTCATATAGTATATGCATAATTTGGCGACGAGCACTCTCTATATGTACCACCTTTTTTCTTTAATTACATCTTGTTAGTTTTGCTCCATGGCGCAATCCATTGATACTACTGTACAAATGTATACATTTTTTAAAAGGCTAGAGGGCAGGGCAGTCTAGCTTGGTCCTTTTCGCGAGAGGCGAGGGCCTTTGTGATTTGACGGCTCATTACTGCTGGAAGACGGGGCCTTGTGATTTGACTGCTCGTATAAATGTGCCGACGACCTGAGGAGGAGCAAAGAACCGTGCGGTATACTCAAGTTTTCCACTGGAGTACGACAAAGGAGCACGAAACACGGCAGCCCAGTGCCATATCCTCTACTCTCTACTCTTATTACATATTACTAGCAAGAGGCATTGTTCTATTGGCGATAAAGAATGATCTAATTTGCTAGTCATCTCATTTTTTAGCATTGTTCTATTCATGCCTCGCAGAGAAGGTGACACGTGCGGCGAAACACCCGAAGCAAAATAACAAACACAGGAGCAAAAGAAGAAGGAGGATTATCACCCCCAAAAAAGAAGGAAGACGCACACACAAGTCTGGGGCGCTGCTCTCACTACATGAAGGGTTGCTGGCCGTGGAGTCGTAACTACTTCTTCATCGCCTCCACGACCTCCATCTCCTTGCGCATCTCCTCCGCCATCTTCATCATTGTGTCCATGAGGCGGGATTTCTCGACGCGAGCCTTCATCATCTGTTCCACGGCCGCATTACGTACCTTGACAGCAGCCGGGTGCTCGATGCGGAGCTTCGCCAACTCCTCCTTCTGTTCCATGACGAGGGCCTGCAACATCTTCATCGAGGAACTACTATTCTCATGCAGCTTCTTCCAGCCGGCGCTCTCCTCCTTCAGCAGGTCGAGCTCGTGGCAGAGCTTCGCCTTGTCCTCCTGAAGTTGCAAGACTTCACCGGTCGCCTTCTTCTCCGAGGCAATGCTCTTCTTCAGCAGCATCACCAAGCCGGCGGTCAACTCCCCCTGCTCATTGAGCTCAGCGGGCATGTCGTCGAGGCTCTCCTTCAGCAACTCCACCAAGTGGTGGATGAACTCCTTCTGCTTATTGAGGTGCTTATTGAGCTGATCGGGCATGCCGTCGAGGGATAACGACTCCAGCGCCGCCAGCTCGGCATGTTCGCCTCCACGTCTAGGGCGCTCCTGGGAGCCATCGCCTGCCCGTGAGAGATCTTTTGAGGTCTCTGCGTGGCCGCGAGCCCTCTCTTTTTTTCCGCAGCCTTGGTTGCCGCTCCCTTGTTACGAGTAGTTCTCGACCTAGAGCTCTGCACACCGGCCATGGCAAGGACGGACGAAGAAGGAGGACTTATGAGGAGGAAGGTAGAGTAATTTTTGGTTAGGTAGTTCCCCTTTTTATAACCTAAGTACTAGCACTAGTACTAAAACCTGCATAGTGGGAACACGTTCAGGTTTTGTATGTACTGGTAGGTGTGAGCAGGCTTGCACTTAATTGTAGCACTAGTACTTTCGAATGTGATGGGAACAAGGTAAAGATTAATTAATGGTTTTTGGTTTCGAGGCCCGAAACGGCTCCCGATGAGTTTAGTGGAACATAAATTTCAAGTAGACTACACTGCTTAGATGTGTAAATATTATGTTACTGTCAAAAGTTGGCAAAAAATACGAAGGAGACCAATGGAAGTACTACTAGCAACCCATGATTTAACTACTCACATGCACGCAGTGGAGTAGTAATGTCTTTCTTCCGCCCTCATGTCCACTCAATTTGCATGTGCTATATTAATTGATGAAAGCACAAGTGCTCCATGGGTGATTTTGGTAATTAATGTCAACATATCTCTTGTTGGACTAATGTTTCTACCTAGTATGTTTTGGATAAGTTCAAAAATGGAGTGGAACAAGAGGATGTGGAACCCCTTCAAGATGCTAAGGACAAAGGATTGGCTCAAGCTCAAAGCTTAGGACTCTACATTTTCTATTTAGTGATTCAAGATCACATTGAGTCCATAGGAAAGCCAATACTATTAAGAAGGGATGAGTTGTTGCTTAATGGCTTGCTTGCTCAAAGTGCTTAGTGATATGCTCCAAAGCTCTCAACCACTTTCTCACTTCCACATATGTCCTAATCCAAAAGTCCAACTCGGCCCCACCGATTCTTTCCATCCGGAGCCACCGAGTTCAGTTGACATAGCCACTGCCAGAAACCCTAATCAATTCGGTCTCACCGATGGGATCTCGGTCTCACCAAGATGGGCTCGCAAACTCTCTGTTGTCTGTTGCAATAGTTTCGGTCTCACCGAGATTTGCAACCGGGCCCACCGAGTTTGCTTGGCCAACATTCTGTTTCACTTATTACCCAAATCGGTCCCACCGAGTTTGAGTAATCGGTCAAACCGAGTTTTGGATTAACCCTAACCCTAGCACATCGGTCCCACCGAGTTGATCAAGTTAGTCCCACCGAAATGCCTAACGTTCACATTTTGAACTAAATCGGTCCGACCGAGTTCTCTGAATCGGTCCCACCGAGTTTGGTGATTTGTGTGTAACGGTTAGATTTTTTGTGGATGCTATATATACCCCTCCACCCACTCTTCATTCGTGGAGAGAGCCATCAGAACATGCCTACACTTCCAATACATATTTTCTGAGAGAGAACCACCTACACTTGTGTTGAGGTCAAGATATTCCATTCCAGCCACATTAATCTTGATCTCTAGCCTTCCCCAAGTTGCTTTCCACTCAAATCTTCTTTCTACCCAATCCAATCCTATGAGAGAGAGTTGAGTGTTGGGGAGACTATCATTTGAAGCACAAGAGCAAGGAGTTCGTCATCAACACACCATTTGTTACTTCTTGGAGAGTGGTGTCTCCTAGATTGGCTAGGTGTCACTTGGGAGCCTCCGACAAGATTGTGGAGTTGAACCAAGGAGTTTGTAAGGGCAAGGAGATCGCCTACTTCGTGAAGATCTACCCTAGTGAGGCAAGTCCTTCGTGGGCGACGGCCATGGTGGGATAGACAAGGTTGCTTCTTCGTGGACCCTTCGTGGGTGGAGCCCGCCGTGGACTCGCACAACCGTTACCCTTCGTGGGTTGAAGTCTCCATCAACGTAGATGTACGATAGCACCACCTATCGGAACCACGGATAAAAAATCTCCATGTCTCCAAATTGCGTTTGCACACTCCAATCCCATCTCTTTACATTCTTGCAACTTGCATGCCTTACTTTCCGCTGCTCATATACCCTTTGTATGCTTGCATGTTTGCTTGATATGTATTGTGAATGTTTAAACTTGTGTTCAAACTCCACATCAACCAAAGGAAATTAAAAACTGCAACTTTTCTAGATTAGAGTCTATTCACCCCTCCTCTAGACACCTCTTCTCGATCCTTTCAATTGGTATCAGAGCTTTGATCTCCATTGCCTTGGTTTAAACACCTTTGGAGGAACATGGATGTGTCTACTTTGGGGAGTCTTAGACGTAGAGTGCCTATTCTTAATGGAGAATATTTTCATGAGTGGAAAAATGAAATGCTTGAGATTTTCAATGAATATCATTTGAACAAGTACATTACTAGCCCTTGTGCACCTCATATTGATCCCTTGCATCCCACACCCGAAGAGGATCTTGACATGATTCGCAATCTTTGAACTATCAATCTTATCATAAGAGGATTGCCCAAAAATTTGATTGCTAGTTTGCCTACTCTTGATTGTGACTATACTATATGGAGATTTCTTGAGGAACGATTTCCAGATTATTCCTTGAAAAATTTAGACGAAATTCTCCATAAGTCTATTGCCTTGAGTAAGATGAATTCTAGTGATCCTAGCTTTGGTGATTGTCTATTTGAGCTTACCAATCTCATGCGTGCCATAGGAGATGTTGGGATCATTAGCAATATCATTTCCGAAGCTATTAGAATCCATAAAGACAATCATAGAAATGATCATTTGTCTAATGAATTACCCTCTCTAGGAATTGATCAATCACAAGATGATGTTGAACATGGATACTATGATGAGGATGATGATAGTGACTATGATCTTGATGATGCAATGAGACACTTTGGTCTTATGGCAAATCTTCGCGGCTACATGGCTGGAGGAAAGGAATGGGTCCTTGATAGTGGATGTATTGATCATATGACCGGAGATAAAGATATGTTCCGTGAGCTCGCTAAAAACGACGGCCCTCGAAAATATGTCACTTTTGGTGATAATTCAAAGGGTAAGGTGGTTGGCCTCGGTAAGGTGGCCATCTCACATGATAGCTCCATACAAAATGTCATGCTCGTTGAATCTCTTGGGTACAGTTTACTTTCAGTTTCTAGACTTGCTGATTTCGGTTTCAATGTCCTATTCACTGAAGTAGATTGCCAAGTGTTTCGTAGAGATAATCGTAAAATGGTCTTTACCGGTATACGTAGAGGTGATCTTTATATTGTTGATTTCACTAAAAAGGCTCAACCTAGAACTTGCTTAATTGCTAAATCTTCTAAGGGTTGGCTGTGGCATAGAAGGCTAGGTCATGTGGGTATGCGAAATCTTGATAAGCTTATAAAAGGTGATCATATACTTGGAGTAAAAGATGTCATATTTGACAAGGATAGACTTTGTAGTGCTTTTCAGGCAGGGAAACAAGTTGGAGGAAGTCACCGTGCGAAGAACATCATGACCACGAGAAGACCACTCGAGCTACTTCACATGGATCTCTTTGGTCCAAATGCCTACAAGAGTCTCGGTGGTAACTCGTTTGGCCTAGTCATAGTTGATGATTTTTCAAGATTTACGTGGGTGTTCTTTCTTGATGACAAATCACAGGTCCAAAAGATCTTCAAAAGCTTCGCCAGGAAGGCCCAAAATCAATTTGACGTAAAGATCAAGAAGGTTCAGAGCGACAATGGAACGGAGTTCAAGAACGCAAATGTGGATACCTTTCTTGACGAAGAAGGGATTTCACATGAGTTCTCGGCTACGTACACACCTCAACAAAACGGAGTCGTTGAGAGGAAGAAACGGACTCTTATTGAGATGGCAAGAACGATGCTTGATGAGTACAAGACTCCAAAACACTTTTGGGCGGAAGCGGTTGAGACAGCTTGTCATGCAACAAATCGCTTGTATCTTCACAAGCTACTCTGCAAGACGACATAGGAGCTCCTCACCGGTAACAAACCCCAAGTCGGATACTTTCGAGTATTTGGCTCAAAATGCTACATCCTTGATAAGCATCATCGTTCTAAATTTTCTCCTAAATCTCATGAAGGTTTCCTACTTGGTTATGGCTCAAACTCTCACACTTACCGTGTCTTCAAGAATTTCACCCGAAAGGTTGAAGAGACAGTAGATGTGAAGTTTGATGAATCTAACGGCTCGCAAGTAGAGCAATTGCCAATTGATGTAGGAGACAAAGACCCTTCGGAAGCAATCCAAGACTTGTCTATTGGCAAGATTCGTCGAACGGAGGTGAAGGAGAGTACCTCGTTCGTCCAAGTGGAAGCTTCTACCTCACGACAAGGTGAACCAAGAATTGACATGGAAGCATCCACAAGTGGGACACACCAAGACGAAGAAAACGAGGAAGCACACCAAGATGAACATCAACAACCTCCTTCTCCACCACGACAAGAGAATGACAATGTCAACAATGAAGAAGGACAAGATGAAGAAGATGTTACACCCCGAGCCAAGCCAAAGCTCCCACGAGTTCGAGCAAGAATCGCCAAAGATCATCCCATTGGGCAAATCTACAATGATATCCAAACCGGGAGAATCACTCACTCTAAAACTCGTTTAGCTAGCTTTTGTGAACATTACTCATTCATCTCTAGCATTGAACCTATGAAGGTTGAAGAAGCATTGGAAGATCCGGATTGGATAAACGCTATGCATGAAGAGCTACACAACTTTGAGAGAAATCAAGTATGGACACTGGTCGAGAAGCCCGACAACAACCACAACATCATTGGTACCAAATGGGTGTTTCGCAACAAGCAAGATGAATATGGTCAAGTCGTCCGCAACAAAGCATGCCTAGTCGCCCAAGGCTACACTCAAGTCGAAGGTATGGACTATGGTGAGACATATGCTCCCGTTGCTAGACTTGAGTCCATTCGCATCTTACTTGCTTATGCTAATCACCATGATATCACCTTGTACCAAATAGACATTGAAAGTGCTTTTCTAAATGGTGAAATTGAGGAGGAAGTTTATGTTAAGCAACCTCCCGGCTTTGTCAATCCTAAGAAACCTAATCATGTCTACAAACTTCACAAAGCTCTTTATGGTCTTAAATAAGCTCCTAGAGCGTGGTATAAATGCTTGACCAAGTTCCTTATTGAAAAAGGCTTTGAAATTGGTAAAATTGATTCTACCCTTTTTACTAAAAGGGTCAATGGAGAGCTATTTGTGTGCCAAATTTATGTTGATGATATTATATTTGGTTCGACTAAGCCTCATTTTAGTGAGAAGTTTGGAAAGCTAATGTCGGAGAAGTTTGAGATGTCTATGATGAGTGAACTCAAATTCTTTCTCGGTTTGCAAATCAAGCAAACTAAGGAAGGTACCTTTGTCTCTTAAACAAAGTACACCAAGGACTTATTCAAGAAGTTCAATATGCAAGAATGCAAAGGTATGACTACACCCATGCCTACTAGTGGACATCTTGATTTGACCAAAGATGGTGAACCGGTTGATCAAAAAGTTTACCGCTCTATGATTGGTTCATTGCTATATCTATGTGCCTCTTGTCCCGATATTATGCTAAGTCTGTGCATGTGTGCACGATATCAAGCTGCACCTAAAGAATGTCATCTTAAGGCTGTGAAAAGGATAGTGAGATACTTAATACATACACCAAATTTTGGCATTTGGTATCCTAAGAGGTCTTCCTTTGACCTTGTTGGCTACTCCGACTCGGACTATGCCGGAGACAAGGTTGATAGAAAGTCCACTTCGGGTACTTGTCAATTTCTTGGTAGATCTCTTGTGTCTTGGTCCTCCAAGAAACAAAACTTGGTATCCTTATCCACCGCCGAAGCGGAATACATTGCCGCTGGTTCATGTTGTGCTCAATTACTTTGGATGACCCAAACTCTTAAAGATTATGGGATATATGTGAAACATGTTCCATTGTTGTGTGACAATGGAAGTGCTATTAAGATTGCTCACAATCCCGTGCAACATTCTCGAACTAAACATACTGAAGTTCGTCATCATTTCATTCGAGACCATGTTGCCAAAGGGGACATTAATCTTAAGCATGTTCGCACCGATAAGCAATTAGCGGATATATTTACCAAACCGCTTGATGAGAAAGTCTTTTGCCGTTTGAGAGGTGAATTGAACATCATTGATGCTTCAAACTTGGAGTAGGAACTCCATTTGGATACATGCAAGGCATGAGTCTTTGATTAATCCTTGATATTTCTTTTATGAGGCTATCTATATGTCTTGGATACTTTTGCACCCTTGCATGCTATCTAACCCTTGTAGGTACTTGAATGAAACTAAATCCATGAGATTGCAACTCACTCACATCTTGAGCAATCTCTACATCACCAAGTCTCTATACTATGGTGGTTGAAGTCAAGGAAGCACAAAACCCCTAAAATATATCCTTTGACTCATTCTATGTATGATTGTCATTTTGGATACACAAGTGCTCTTCCTTGCAAAGCTAACCCGTGTAAGAAGATGAACTCAAACTCCAAGTGGTGCTCCCAACTCTTGATGAGCTACATCAACCTTGAGCAACCCACACAAGTTCGACTACATGATCAAGATCAACACCACCACCCAAGGTATGCTATTCACATCTTAGAGAAGCTTTACTCCAAGTCATGGGATAAAGCAACTCAACAAGATGTGAATACATCAAGATTCTTTAACGAAAAAATGGTAACCCCATTTTGAGCTTAAACGATGAGTATGACCTATGATCAAGTGATCTCACTTGACTCCTAAGTCAATATACTCTAACATAGGTGACTTTGTCACCGACCAATTCTAGATGAAGTTCTCATGCATCTCTCTGTGCTCTTGCATTTGCATATGTGTTTCCCTTTCAACAACAAAAAACTTCATCTAGACCTTTTCTTGTCTTTTCCTTTTTGTTCTGCATTTTCTGCATCCAATTCATTGCAAATCTTTCAGCTAATTCCTTGCAAATTCTTGTGGGATCTTAAAGTGCCTAGTGAGCTGAGGTGACAAGTGTTTTACTGTGATGAACTTGGTCACACCGGTCTGTTTTCTTCGGCCCAACCGAATTCTCTCGGTGCCACCGAAGCACACAACTCGGTGCTACCGATTTCACTACAGAAAAGACAACTTGCCACTTGTTTCTACAGTCTTTTTGCTCCAGCTCCACTCAATGACTCTTGTCCTCTACCAGCATCACATTCAACTTGCTTTGTGACTCAAGGACCAAACCCTTCTGCAATTACACAAAAATCCAGAAGAGCCCTTCTTGGAAATTGATGTCAAAGGGGGAGAGAGAGATCACATCAAAGCTCTATGCTTAATATCATTTCTATAGGGGGAGAGGATACTCAGGGGGAGTGTGTAAGAAACCCCAGATGCTTGGTGTTCAAGAGGCGAGAAGTTACATGTCTTTAAGAGGGGAAAGACATGCTCATATTTGATCATATTTGATTACTTGCATTAGCTCAAGCTATGTTGTTTCTTTTCTTTTGCTCTGATTTTCTGTTCCCTATCTTCTCCCAATATCCCATGCAAGATTCAGGGGGAGCAAGACATCTAAGGGAAGGAAATCTCTAATTTTATTGCATATACTTACCTTTGGGGACATGTCTATACCCAATGGGGTACTCAGTACTCACTCTCTACATGTCATCCCAATCTTGGTTCTCTTGTGGTTTCTTTTGTTTGCTCTGGCCAGTAGGTGTATCTGTGTTGTCTAACCTTGTTTACTCAGGTTCATTCCTTCCTAAGCAGAGTCAAGACCACAAGGTAAGTATATGCATCACAGTCATGTGTATGAGGATTTCTTGCTGATGTACATACTCTTTGCAAGAAGGACTCATGGGCATGAAGATACATTTCCTATATTCACATCATTTGCTCTGATGCATATAGCCAAGATACATGTAACACATGGATTACTCTGTCATGCTTATGCATTCACATGCTCCTATGTTTCATATTTATATGATTGCATACATGTAGGGGGACCCTATGCATGTTACATGTCTTTCCAAAGCTTTACTTGTTGCTCTCTATATCTTTATCTAAAGCTTTGATGTATGTTGTCATCAATTACCAAAAAGGGGGAGATTGAAAGCACAAGTGCTCCCTGGGTGATTTTGGTAATTAATGTCAACATATCTCTTGTTGGACTAATGTTTCTACCTAGTATGTTTCAGATAAGTTCAAAAATGGAGTGGCATGGACAAGAGGATGTGGAACCCCTTCAAGATACGAAGGACAAAGGATTGGCTCAAGCTCAAAGCTCAGGACTCTACATTTTCTATTTAGTGATCCAAGATCACATTGAGTGCATAGGAAATCCAATACTATTAAGAAGGGATGAGGTGTTGCTTAATGGCTTGCTTGCTCAAAGTGCTTAGTGATATGCTCCAAAGCCCTCAACCACTTTCTCACTTCCACATATGTCCTAATCCAAACGTCCAACTCGGCCCCACCGATTCTTTCCATTCGGAGCCACCGAGTTCAGTTGACATAGCCACTGCCAGAAACCCTAATCAATTCGATCTCACCGATGGGATCTCGGTCTCACCGAGATGGGCTTGCAAACTCTCTGTTGTCTGTTGCAATAGTTTCGGTCTCACCGAGATTTGCAACCGGCCCCACCGAGTTGCTTGGCCAACATTCTGTTTCACTTATTACCCAAATCGGTCCCACCGAGTTTGAGTAATCGGTCAAACCGAGTTTTGGATTAACCCTAACCCTAGCACATCGGTCCCACCGAGTTGATCAAGTCGGTCCCACCGAAATGCCTAATGTTCACATTTTGAACTAAATCGGTCCGACCGAGTTCTCTGAATCGGTCCCACCGAGTTTGGTGATTTGTGTGTAATGGTTAGATTTTGTATGGAGGCTATATATACCCATCCACCCGCTCTTCATTCGTGGAGAGAGCCATCAGAACATGCCTACACTTCCAATACATATTTTCTGAGAGAGAACCACCTACACTTGTATTGAGGTCAAGATATTCCATTCCAACCACATAAATCTTGATCTCTAGCCTTCCCCAAGTTGCTTTCCACTCAAATCTTCTTTCTACCAAATCCAATCCTATGAGAGAGAGAGAGTTGAGTGGTGGGGAGACTATTATTTGAAGCACAAGAGCAAGGAGTTCATCATCAACACACCATTTGTTACTTCTTGGAGAGTGGTGTCTCCTAGATTGGCTAGGTGTCACTTGGGAGCCTTCGACAAGATTGTGGAGTTGAACCAAGGAGTTTGTAAGGGAAGGAGATCGCCTACTTCATGAAGATCTACCCTAGTGAGGCAAGTCTTTCGTGGGCGACGACCATGGTGGGATAGACTAGGTTGCTTCTTCGTGGACCCTTCGTGGGTGGAGCCCTCCGTGGACTCGCGCAACCGTTACCCTTCGTGGGTTGAAGTCTCCATCAACGTGGATGTATGATAGCACCACCTATCGGAACCACGGATAAAAAATCTCCGTGTCTCCAAATTGCATTTGCACACTCCAATCCCATCTCTTTACATTCTTGCAACTTGCATGCCTTACTTTCCGCTGCTCATATACTCTTTGTATGCTTGCATGTTTGCTTGATATGTATTGTGAATGTTTAAACTTGTGTTCAAACTCCACATCAACCAAAGGAAATTAAAAACTGCAACTTTTCTAGATTAAAGTCTAGACACCTCTTCTCGATCCTTTCAATTGACCATCAATGAAGTGAAGGACTTGACACGCGTCAAATTATCACATGGGGTGGATCTTGGTACAAAATTGCGTCCGCCCGTGTACCCGCGTGTGCGTGCGAGGGATTGAGTGCGTGCATGGCGTGCGTGCACATCTTCGTTTCGTGCATGTACCGGCAGTGCGGCTCAGGGAGGATGAGTACATTCTTCTAGAACCAGCAGCACGTCACTGTGATCAATCCACACAAGGATGTCGCGACAACGCCTCCACATGTGCCACGTGGCTTCATGAACTGTAAGAGAGACACTGTGTAGCGTGCCATTGTGTTTTGCACATACTCAAAGTACTAGTAAGGTACACGTGCATTGCACGCGTCCGATTTTGCAACCAAATTATGAATAAATACCACACTGTAGCATGTAAGCTCTGAGTCATATATGCCTGATGTAGACCTTCATTTAATTCTTATAGTTCATCTCATTCAAAATCAATTAGTTTTTATAAAAAAACCTAGGGCCTCTTTGATTCGTAGGATTTCCAAAACGCGGGAATAGGAAGAACATGGGATTAGAGTGGAATGTCGTCTTGAATCCTACATGATGGTATGAGTGTTTGATTGTGCATAGAAAAAACACAGAATTCTTTCAAAGAGGTTTGAGTGGATGGGATGTTTCCTATGAAATCTAGTGCAAATGAATCATATGGAAAAATTCCTATGGTTTACAATCCTACGAATCAAACAACCAGATAGGAAAATTTCCTAAGGATTAGAATCCTCAAAAATTCCTTCGAGAATCCTTTGAATCAAAGAAGACCTTAATCTATTTTATGATTCATGGAATTGTGCGTTGTAAAGCATAAACTAAAAACAAATAATGGCAATTCAACTAGAAAAAAAGTTTGGGCAGTTATGATATGGAAGATTCTAGAACAAAGGAGAACCACTGTTGTTTTGAGATTTGTGCATTATGCTTAAGTTCAACCATGGAGTCTGCTAGATTGTACATGTGGCAAAATCCGGTGGGGGGCTAGAAGATGGTGCGAGGGGCCGAGTGGAGGGAGACTATGAAGGAGTGCACAACTGCGAGATCGATATTTAGAGAGAGGGGGCGAGAACGTGCGCTGTTGCGCGCAGTGGCGGAGCCATGAAAAATGTCCCATGAGCTAGGGGGCCAAGCATTGCTAATCCTTTACGAGGAGGGCCAATTCATCAACTTAAACCATTTTTACCAGCAATTGTCTAATGATCACATTCATATTAGCCTCGATATATAGTGATGTTAGGGGGGGGGGGGCAGGGCCCTTGCTGCCCCCTGTCTTCGCCATTGTGCGCGCGTCTGAGAGATGAAGCGGAAGGCGTGGATGATGAGAGGGGGCGTTGGATATATAATTAATGTGGGTATATTAGCTATATATGTAATCCTATATAGAGAGGTATAGATTGATCGATGTGGACGTGGGAAAGATGGTGAGACCTCAGTAGATATATAGATTGATCGGTTTATGTTGAAAACAATGAAAGACCTAGCTATATACACACACACATAGAGGAACATCGATCGTTGCGCATGACACGTGAGAGATAAAGAATGCCCGATATGATGGAGAGGGGGATGTGGTGGTGTGTGCCTTCATGGGAGACCGACCTGAAGAAAAAGATTGCATGTGTGCGATGGATAATGCCGACTGGTAGTGTGTGTGCATGCATGCACGAGAGAAAGTTAGTGGTACAATTATAAAGAGAAGACCAATGTGTGGGTGTAAAAGACTAGGTGAGGTCATAATCAATGTAAAGTTGGATTCAAATATTTGAATAAGAGATCATGATGTTTGAAACCCATGCATGCATGAATATAACGGAGATCTGCGCGGTGTGGTTTGGAAACGAGCATGTTGTAATGTATACACATTGAACAAGGTCAGACTGATTTGAATTTGAGATACCGATGGAATACATCGTTTGGCCACATTGCATCCGTGCATGGACACACTATTCTAATTGGAGATGATGGGTGGCTTTCGCATTACATATCTATATCTATACCCCTATATATATATTATATTTTATATTTTTTATATAATGTGCGGATAACTTTAACTTTGAATGATGGTCGTTGGATGAGGCCAATCCGATGGTGCAGAGCTGGCAAATTTGAGCACTACTGGCCGTTGGATATCATCTAGATTCCACCAGATTTTGCCACATGTACAATCTAGAAGACTCTATGGTTGAACTTAAGCATAATGCACAAACCTCAAAACACAAGCACTTCTTCTTTGTTCTAGAATCTTCCGTATCAGAATTGCCCAAATGTTTTTCTACATGATTTGTTTTTACTTTATGCCTTACAACACACAATTCCATGAATCTTAAAATAGATTAGCTTTCTTATAAAAACTTGATGATTTTGAATGAAATGAACTATAAGAATTAAACAAACATCTACATCATGCATATATGACTCAAAGCTTACATGCTATAATGCGGTATCTATTCATAATTTGGTTGCCAAATCTCATGCGTGCAATGCACGTGTACCTTACTAGTCTAAATGGTGTATGTGTGTGTGTTGTGCGTATTAAACACATTGTATGTAGTATATCATACTAGTCTAAATTGTCTTTTTTGGTACACGTTAAGCTTGTTCTCCCGATATTTCAAGCCGCGCCTTGTTATGCTGAAATTTCAAGCTAGCGTCTCTATCTATCGTGCTGCGAAACTCCCGCCTCTTCAACCCGCGCCTTGTTACCCCGAAATATTTAACATAAATATTTGTCTCGTTGTGCTCCGACAACTCCCTCCATCTCAACCCACGCCTTTCTATTCCAAAATTACAACGCGCGCCAAAACTCCGACCTCCTGTGAAATCCCGACACGCGAAATGCCCGAGATACCCCTGAACCGAAAGAACCGCCTCAAATCGGTGGGGGTACTTTCGTAACTTAATTACCCCACATTTCGGACAAGCACGTCCCTAAGCCATGGTTCCCCACTCCCATCCCATCCGCCCACCCATTCGTACACCGAGGCCGGGAAAACCCGCGAAGCCCCACACCCTCCTTCATCCACCACCCAGCCGGAGTCTCTTCCCTGATGACGTCATCCACAGCAACACCTCGACGTCCCTCATCCACCGTACCGGATGAGGATTCGTCATTGATCTGGTCGTCCCGCCGGTTCAGCCACTCCATCCTCCACCTCCAAGGAGCTGCCCCGATGTTCCCCTCGTCTTCCGCGCCACCTCCATTCCCACATCACCATCTTCACCTGCACCATCGGAAGAGCATCATCATCACTGTTTCCTTGGATGAAGCTACGGCCTAATCGGTGCCACCAAAGAGGTTGTACACTAATCGCCGCATTTCCTTCTTGATTCGATCTTACGGTGCTGCCGGTGCTCGGTCCTGAGCCGACACGGTGCGGCTCCATCCACGGCGGCGTCGCCGGCCACTTCCTCCACGATCGCTCCCTCGGCGGCAACGTCCACATCAGTAGGAGCTGTTGCTGCTTTAGCTCTCGCTCGCGCTGCTGCTCTGCTCTTGCTCTCGGTCCCCTGCCTGGTCTGCTCTTGCTCGCGCTGCTGCTCTCGCTCTTGCTCTTGCTTGCGATGCTGCTCCGATTTAGCTACACTTCAATTGACTGAATCGACTTTTGGGTCGGTCGATTTTCAGGGGGTGGGGGGGCTCAACGGAGTTAAGGAAGAACCAGCCGCAGCAGGGAGGGGGGCTTGCCGGAGAGGTACCCCACTATTTATCTTAGGGTTCAGGGTGGGGGCGGTGGTCGCCGGCGGTTGTGGGGCGGTGGCATGGGGATCGCCGGAGAAAAAGCTCGGCACAGGGGGGGCTAGAGGGATGGCCGGGGCGGCGGAAGACCGGCAGTGGGGAGTGTTTTCGGTGCGGGCGGTGATGGGAACGCGACAGAAAACAAAAAATTTCTGACCTACGCACCAGCCCAGGACCACTATGGAGACTGCATACATGGTTCGATCTTTTTCGTTACCGACTCGTAGCGCAGCGGGAAGTAGAGTCGATGACGATCGGCGGTGCAGATCCCCGCAGCTAGGATTTACAACCTCCCAACCGCGAGGATGTATACCCTCATCTGCTCCTCAGACAACCCTCCGGGAGGCGGTCGAACAGCCCCCCCGGACGGTGTCGCGGACAGCCCTTCAGGAGGACCTTCGAAACTCGAACAGTCACTCGGACAGCCCTTCGGGAGGACCTTCGAAACTCGGACGGTCACACGGACAGCCCTTCGGGAGGCACTCACGAACTAAGACCGAAACTACGATCTCTCTACAGAGTTGCACACATACGGTGTCATCTATCCGGCAGGGCTTCGCCGTCCAGAACTAGTTCCTGCCGGAACCCAGACAGCCTTACGGCTCTACGAAACTCTTTTCGTGGGAGGGAGAGAAGAAGCCAGATAATGCATGGCATGTGTATGAGAGCAAGGGATGAGTGTGGAGGGCTGCCCCTCCACCTCTATTTATAGGAAATCCCAAGGGGGTAGGGTAGTTTCACAAAAAACCCAAAATGCACATGAATGAAGTCCTTCCACAAGGACCTAGGAGTGAAACCAAGGAACAAGAGGGTCCCCAAGGGGGGATACCCCATGTGGCCGGCCACACCCCCATGAGGGGCCCAAAAAATGGCTCCTATCCATCCATGTCATCCCCAAGATCTTTTGGAGCAAAGCCCCAAAAGGTGGCTTTCCATAAAGTAACCATAAAGCTGATTTTCACTATTCACGACGACATTTTTCAGCGTCTGATCGAACTGAAAATATTTATGTGGGCTAAGAACATTTCCAGTACCCACTAAAATGATTTTCAACGCGTTCCGAAACAATTCCGGTTTTAGTGATTTTCATCTGCGAAACGCATCTGAAGTGGCTCCGGCAGCTCCGGAACATTTCCGGTTTTTATCTCAGAAAATTCCAAAAAGCTTCCAGAATGATTCTGGCATCCTCCAAGAATTATCAGGCATGTGCCGAAACCAATTTGACTTAATGGTGTATCCCGAAACAACTTTTCGGTATCATCGAAACTTATCCGATGACCTCTCTCTGCGGTACGATTCCGCTGTCCGAAACTTTTCGGTGTCCGAAACTTTTTCGGTGATTTTCTCTCAGACTCCCTGTCTAGTATTCAGCAGATAGATGACCCTTAAGCGTGTGACCCTATAGGTTCGGTGAAGTATAGACATGACCCGGAACCCCTTCCGATCAATGATCAACATCGGAGCCGTGGACACCCATATTGACCCCTATACCCACACGAATAAATATTCGAGTGAACCTCCAGTTGCCGTGTGCTATTCCTGTTGCTTCGCGATATGTTACAAATACCCGAGGTGAGACATGTTGGCATTCCCGTGGATCAACAACTTGTCCACTATGCTAGTTACCTCGTTACCGGTATTGTTCTCTTTTCTCGTTATCGTGTTCCGGCATCCCCGTGATCAAATCACAAAGTGTCTGGCCAGACGATGATGGATACCGTAACACCGAGAGGGCCCAGAGATATCTCTCCATCGTCGGAGGAGCAAATCCCAATCTTGAGCTATCAAGTTACTTGACACACTTTTCCATGAACCCGTAAGCCGCCGTAATAGCCACCCATTTACGGATGACGTTTAACAAACCCCAAAGTTCATGAAGCAAGCATGAAGAAACTCGATACTCTCATGGTCTAAGGAATCATGCAAACGTTAACCATCTCTGTGTTATGTACCAATAAACTTGTGACGAATGAATCTCATAGCATAACATCAATCCGGGTCGATTCAACACAAATGTTCTCTTAACATTGTGCCCTCAAAGTTGCTGGCATAGACATGCCCATGACCAGGAAAACAGAATCATCATGCAACACTTGAGCTAGTCTTAGAGGCCAGACTAGGAATACTTCTTACCGTTTATTATTCCACACGTGCATTTGAGTCTTCCTCCGAGCCTCGTGGATATTGCAGACTCGAGAATCATTGCAGTTATAGCATGGAACATAAACATAATTATGAACTCGGAGATAAATAATATCATTTATTATTGCCTCTAGGGCATATCTCCTACAGACTCCCACTTGCACTAGAGTCAATAATCTAGCTTATGCTAATGCACTTCACACCTGTGGCACACCGGTGTAAATATGCTTCGCTTGTGGTATAGCCTGATGTCCAACGGATCTGACGACTTCAGTTCCGTGTGTATCTTTGCATGTCCTCGCGTTTTCACGTTTTCACAAAATTCATATTTTGTGTGGACTTGGCTTTGTATGTATGTGAATCACAGGTCGAACCTGGATTCCTCAGACTGAGTTATGGAGCAACTACCTGCAGTAGTGTCCCATTGTCAAAAGCCATCTTGGAACTATACTAAGTTCATGAATGAACTATATGATTCAACATCTTCTTTGTCGCTTCTAAAGCGTCAACATACTTAGCCCTTGTTATAGAATTCGCCACAGTAACTAGTTTGAACAAATTCCAACTAACTGTGCCACCACATTGTGTGTTACACAAAACCCTTAATTTAAATCGAAAATCGCATGGAGAAAAGATGAAGACTCTATCGATGTAACATTTTACAACGAACTCTTCATGATCTCTGCTTGCGAGAAAACCATGTCATCAGTACTTACTCTAGTACTCTGTGACATCTTTCACTGTTGTCCCATGATCAGTAATTTGATCACTTTGGTATCCATACTCGCAACACCTTGGGAGTATCGGACATATCTGGTTGTTTTACATACCATGGAATACATGATTAATCCAAACACAAAAGTGTGTGGAATCTGCATCATGTATTTTACTCATCAGTGTTTTGGGACACCGAGTCTTGCAAAAACTCTTTCCATGTGACTTTGGCAAGAATCACTCCTTGGCGTTTTAAATGCTAAAAGGTTTTAGCATCTTGTCAATATGTATTCATTGCTTAGCCCCATTAGGTAAATCTATCTCCATAGATCATCATGCCTAATATTGAGGCTATTTAGCCTAAGCACTTCATCGAAAAACTATTTTCAAATGAAGTCCTAATTTGTGTCAAGAAATTTATTTCCAATTACCAATGTGCCAAGCACATAAGGTTTTTAGAAATATTATTACGCTCCCACTTACTTTCTTGAATTACAAGCATCTTCGTTACCCATTGATGAAGTCAAAACCCCTTTGACCATTTCATCAAAACACGAAGATTCCAACTCCATTTTGCTCTCTTCTGTCCATTGCTGGAACTCTGAAGTTTGCATACCTACTAGCATCCTCTGGATCGACAAATTACTTTGGACTGTATCATATACAAGTCCTAGCTTTCATTTCCATCAGATGGAAATCCTTTTATCATCCATGTTTCATATCTCATGATTGAAATATGTATTAATTGCTAGTTCAACCCGAACCGACTTTAAGCATCGCTACGATGAAAACAACCTCATCGTATTATTTCAACAAGTCGAGCTTTATGGATAAAACATTTTATCCGTATCAGTTTTAAGTTCCATAAATATTCGTTAGACTCTAAGTCTTCCGAAAGGTGTATCAAGGTTTTAATCTTGAATCACTTATATGGAAACTAACTCGGGTTGTATTGGCATTTAGCCAATTCCGGAGTCAGGGCCCATCAACGCTTCCTTGTGTATCGTAGGTATAATGTTGTCTAACAACAATATCTCGTTTGCGCACCTGAGAGGTTTGCACGAGCCTTGCCTACGTGGTTCAGCTGCAAGTTCGACCGAAGTTCATACATTTTATTGTAGAGACTTCTGTATCAGTCGCAGTAGGAAACTCTGGAATTTCTTCCAAGGTCTCTTTCCTTTGATCTGATGAAGATACTGTTTATCTCGTCGAGTTGCACTATTCTCCCACTCACCTTTTAGAAAGAACCATTCTCTTTAAAAGCACACCGTTTCGCGGCAAAACTATTTGCCTCGGTATAGTGAGGGAGGAATACCCAACATTTTGGTATAACCTACAAAGTAGCACTTGTCTGATTTGGAATAGGTTTGTAACCTTTTACACAAGCCCCATATTCCAAATGTTAAGAAAAGATATAACATGGTTGGGCGTACCATACCATGGCTTCATTTCAACAGACCCGATGTAGCTCTTTTCAGTGTAAAAGCCGCAGTCTCTAAAGCATCACTTTAAAAGGGATAATGGCAAATTTATTTATGTCATCTTTGACCTTACCATGTCATAAATGGTTTGATTACATCTCCACGGACTTTCCACTTGCAGTGGTGTTCCGGGAGGTGCAAGTTTATGAAACCCCTTTCACAACTCATCAGACATTCGCTAAACATGTAACTCAAATATTCCTTTGTGCAATCAAATTGCAGAAACATAATTTTCTTGTTACAATAACTTCTACTTCATTTTTGAGAACCTTTCGAATGATTTCAAAAGATCCAGACTTACGTCTCATCAAGTAAATATCCATATATCTACTTGAGTCATTTCTGAAGATAAATAAATCCACCACTAACAACACTTATCGGACTACACACATCAAATGTATGATCACTAATAAGTTTGTTGTTCGTTCCTTATGGCCTGTGAACGGTATTTTAGTCACTTCACTTTTCGGAGGAAAGTTGCAAGTGTCAGATGATTCAAAATCAAAAAGACTTCAAAATCCATCATAATGGAATTTTCCATGCGGGTTTCTCCAATGTGACCAAATGTAGTGCCACACTTGTGTGGTATTCTTTTAGTCTTGCGACATTTAGCGTCAGTGTTATGGATGTATCATATTACCCTCAATATTCATAACATACGTCCCATCGATGATGGAAGTATGGCCCTTATGTTATTCATAATACTTAACAACAATTGTTGTTTTTATGAACAACTCTTTTGCAACAAACATTGTGCAATGGGCTAGAGTGTATGAAACTCTAAAATGAATTATGAAAGTAAACCCAGAGGTATTGTATTATTATCAATATTCATAACATACATCTCATTCATAATGAAAGTATGGCCCTTGTGTTATTCATAACATCGAACATAAAAAGTTCTCTTATGAACAACCTTCTTGCAAGATGCCTTATGCAATGGGATAGAGTTTGTAAAACTCTAAATGAATTATGAAAATAAATACAGACGGCAATACACCGATGGAAGGTATAGTAACATTTACTATGTTCCCTGTGTATACCTTAACCTCATTTCTAGCTAGTCTTTCAGGCCATAGTAGTTCTTACATCGAGTTGCAACAGAATGCAATCGAGCGGGCATTTTTGTGATGAACTCACAATACCCAAGAATTAGTGATTAACATGTTTAACCATAATTCGCAAGAACTATATCTTTGACCAGCCTTCTATACATCAAAAACTTGTATGACATTCATACATGAGCTGGATATTCCAGTCTTCTTTCCTTTTGCCTTTATACTTCTAGCAGTTTAACTTTTAGTATTTCTCCTACTCTCAGAAGAAGCACCCAACTTAAGAGTGGCATTAGCCCCGGACTTCCTAGGCGTGTAAGTCATACTAACACCCTTTGGACACTTCCTTTCTCTTTAAGTTGTTGTTTTATTCACCTTTCATTATATGACAGGCGTTCTTCTGGATCCCTTTCCCAACAGTCAAATGCATAGTAAACACTTTTACTAATACTTGCAAACAAACATTGCTTTGTTTGTATCTGAAAATAATTTTCAGTTCCATGAATATCATATAACTATCCCAACTTTCGAAGTTTGGGTTTCATGGAAGCAAACATATTCCACTTGACCGTAACAGAATTCTAGCTTTTGGATCAAAGGACGAGAGTCACATGATCCATAGCATTAGCGGGAGGATACGGAAAGCATGCGATAGGACAAAGTCCTTCTCGGCACTTTTGAGGACAATCCTCATATTACGGTACCAATCGTAAAGTTTTAACCAGATATTTAACAGCTATTCAATTTTAACAGGGAAGGTGGAAACGCGAGCCATTATTCTACAACTATTTTGCATATAACACTTAGACAATGTTCATAATTAATTGCACTAAGAATTAAACATGTTAATTCAACAGTGCGCTCCCACTCAAATCAATATCTCTCAAAATTGATTGTGAGTGATACAAGACCCACATTTCAATTGTTCGCCATTGGTGTAACACCACTGATGACGAAAAATCTCAACCGGTAGGCCAACTTGCCAATCACATCTCTATGTGACTCTTGTTCATCTTTCGATGCGTGTGTTCCGAGCTCATGACGGTCATGCCTGAACGTCAAGACAACCAAGTGATCTCGCTGCGAGGTCTCAACTCACCCGCCTCACACTTCTCTAATCGTTCGTACCCGTGTGACACGGCGCACCCCGAAAAGATAGGTGCCGTGACGGTGCTACACTTGGGAGAACACTAACTACTTGGTATTTTAAGTGAGAGATCACCCTAATAAAAGCGACTACCGCGCAATCAAGAAGGGTGCATCATAAGGGATAAACATCTCAGGCAATTCATAATAGCATGATATGGTATAGCCCTTTCTGACGGAGAAGTCTTTCATTTCTTCGTCTTCGGCATTCGCGTCGGTGTTCACCTTCGCGAAGATTGCCACCACCTTGTCGATGCACCAGATAATATTGCTATCTCTATAGCTAACAAAATAATGCATTACAACAAGGTTGACACGCAGGTCATTAAAGTGCAATCATATGGCTCCAACCATCATGCCGAATCATGACACGCAGGTCATGTTAATCAAATTACATCATATAGTCATCTCATACATAATCGAATTAGTATGAGCACTGCTATACCACATCATATGCACATCCTGCAAAACCAAGTTAGACGCCTCTAATCGGTTTATGCAAAATTTATTTTACGTGGCTTCTAAGGTTTTGACTTAAACCGCAGCGACCAACGTTTTATCATCAAGTATGATTATTCAAGTTGCTAGATTAACATCTCGGGGTGTATGAAACACGGGATAATTAAATCTCGAGCCCCATACTAAACTTCGTCATACGCATGACCCCCGTGCAGATCATATCTGCAATGCCCTTTCATCTGCGAATTTCATCTTTCTTTTGACTACGGCAGAACCCAAAGAACTGATAGCACTTCCATGATCAATCAGGATCACGGATTGCCAGAACTTTGTCAAATTCCACCATGCTGTCTCGAGATTGAGCAAACGCAAATTCTAGGGAAGCAACAAGAACCTCGGGTAACAGATTTCATCTGTCACCCGCATAAATAATTTTCAGCAATAGATCTCATCTACTACCTAATTATATTATGCAATACCCATACATCTCCATGTATTCTAGATCGAAACCTGCATCTACGCATAGCACGGCTCTTGATGCCACTGAAGGGGAACGCGACAGAAAACAAAAATTTTCCGACCTACGCACCAGCCCAGGACCACTATGGAGACTGCATACATGGTTTGATCTTTTTCGTTACCGACTCGTAGCGCAGCGGGAAGTAGAGTCGATGACGATCGGCGGTGCAGATCCCCGCAGCTAGGATTTACAACCTCCCAACCGCGAGGATGTATACCCTCATCTGCTCCTCAGACAGCCCTCCGGGAGGCGGTCGAACAGCCCCCCGGACGGTGTCGCGGACAGCCCTTCGGGAGGACCTTCGAAACTCGAACGGTCACTCGGACAGCCCTTCGGGAGGACCTTCGAAACTCGGACGGTCACACGGACAGCCCTTCGGGAGGCACTCACGAACTAAGACCGAAACTACGATCTCTCTACAGAGTTGCACACATACGGTGTCATCTATCCGGCAGGGCTTCGCCGTCCAGAACTAGTTCCTGCCGGAACCCAGACAGCCTTACGGCTCTACGAAACTCTTTTCGTGGGAGGGAGAGAAGAAGCCAGATAATGCATGGCATGTGTATGAGAGCAAGGGATGAGTGTGGAGGGCTGCCCCTCCACCTCTATTTATAGGAAATCCCAAGGGGGTAGGGTAGTTTCACAAAAAACCCAAAATGCACATGAATGAAGTCCTTCCACAAGGACCTAGGAGTGAAACCAAGGAACAAGAGGGTCCCCAAGGGGGGATACCCCATGTGGCCGGCCACACCCCCATGAGGGGCCCAAAAAATGGCTCCTATCCATCCATGTCATCCCCAAGATCTTTTGGAGCAAAGCCCCAAAAGGTGGCTTTCCATAAAGTAACCATAAAGCTGATTTTCACTATTCACGACGACATTTTTCAGCGTCTGATCGAACTGAAAATATTTATGTGGGCTAAGAACATTTCCAGTACCCACTAAAATGATTTTCAACGCGTTCCGAAACAATTCCGGTTTTAGTGATTTTCATCTGCGAAACGCATCTGAAGTGGCTCCGGCAGCTCCGGAACATTTCCGGTTTTTATCTCAGAAAATTCCAAAAAGCTTCCAGAATGATTCTGGCATCCTCCAAGAATTATCAGGCATGTGCCGAAACCAATTTGACTTAATGGTGTATCCCGAAACAACTTTTCGGTATCATCGAAACTTATCCGATGACCTCTCTCTGCGGTACGATTCCGCTGTCCGAAACTTTTCGGTGTCCGAAACTTTTTCGGTGATTTTCTCTCAGACTCCCTGTCTAGTATTCAGCAGATAGATGACCCTTAAGCGTGTGACCCTATAGGTTCGGTGAAGTATAGACATGACCCGGAACCCCTTCCGATCAATGATCAACATCGGAGCCGTGGACACCCATATTGACCCCTATACCCACACGAATAAATATTCGAGTGAACCTCCAGTTGCCGTGTGCTATTCCTGTTGCTTCGCGATATGTTACAAATACCCGAGGTGAGACATGTTGGCATTCCCGTGGATCAACAACTTGTCCACTATGCTAGTTACCTCGTTACCGGTATTGTTCTCTTTTCTCGTTATCGTGTTCCGGCATCCCCGTGATCAAATCACAAAGTGTCTGGCCAGACGATGATGGATACCGTAACACCGAGAGGGCCCAGAGATATCTCTCCATCGTCGGAGGAGCAAATCCCAATCTTGAGCTATCAAGTTACTTGACACACTTTTCCATGAACCCGTAAGCCGCCGTAATAGCCACCCATTTACGGATGACGTTTAACAAACCCCAAAGTTCATGAAGCAAGCATGAAGAAACTCGATACTCTCATGGTCTAAGGAATCATGCAAACGTTAACCATCTCTGTGTTATGTACCAATAAACTTGTGACGAATGAATCTCATAGCATAACATCAATCCGGGTCGATTCAACACAAATGTTCTCTTAACATTGTGCCCTCAAAGTTGCTGGCATAGACATGCCCATGACCAGGAAAACAGAATCATCATGCAACACTTGAGCTAGTCTTCGAGGCCAGACTAGGAATACTTCTTACCGTTTATTATTCCACACGAGCATTTGAGTCTTCCTCCGAGCCTCGTGGATATTGCAGACTCGAGAATCATTGCAGTTATAGCATGGAACATAAACATAATTATGAACTCGGAGATAAATAATATCATTTATTATTGCCTCTAGGGCATATCTCCTACAGGCGGGGCGGCGCACCGCCGGCCACTGCTGTTTGGCCGGTGGTGGCTGGCGGCTCAGGGGTGGAGGTTGAAGATGAACTACAGGCCCTTGATTTCGTATCCAACGGCTGCAAAATCGATTGAGCAGAGATGAAAAAGTCAGTCGACTGACGTGTAGCCTCACCTCTAGTGCGTTCAATTTCAACAGTAAAATTCAGTTTCGACAACAAAATTCAGTTTCGACAGTTAAGTTCAGTTTCGACAGTTAAATTCAGTTTCGATAGTTAAGCTCAGAATGAGCGGCTGATGTATACATCTAGCACTTTGTGCTTATGTATTTTACGTCATCTATTGGAGATGCTATTAGAATTCCACTCAGGTTAATGTTGTCTCTCTTGTTCTACTTCAGCCTCGGCGTCGTACAACTCACCGGAGCTGCTCCAACGACGAAACCCTCCATCACAGCGGAGCAGTACCTCGGGCTCCATCTCCAGACGCCTAAGATCTTCTTCCCCTCCTCCGACAACCAAGTCAGCCGGAGCATCCTCAACGGCCAACCCAATCACGCTGAGATCGACATGGCTTCGCCAAAGAGGTTGTACACTTCTTGTGGTTTGACTTAATCTCACCATGCTTCTTTGCATCCTGTGATCTTCCAATTCTTGTGAACCAAACACCCAGATTGGCAGAAATCCTGTGTTTTTAAATTCTCTGTTTTGCACGTGCATTCCTATCCTATTCCTGTCTATTTCCTATTGATACGTCCATTTCGCATCATGCTTTTATATCGATATTTATTACATTATGGACTGTTATTACACATTATGTCAGAATACTTATGCCTATTCTCTCTTATTTTACAAGGTTTACATAAGGAGGGAGAATGCCGGCAGCTGGAATTCTGGGCTGGAAAAGGAGCAAATATTAGAGACCTATTCTGCACAACTCCAAAAGTCCTGAAACTCCACGGAAGTTGTTTTTGGAAATAATAAAAAAATACTGAGTGAAGAAAATATCAGAGGGGGCCCACACCCTGGCCACGAGGGTGGGGGCGCGCCCTACCCCCTGGGCGCGCCTCCTGCCTCGTGGGACCCCTGGTGGCCCTCCGGTACCGATCTTCTGCTATATGAAGTCTTTCGTCCGAGAAAAAATCATAAGCAAGCTTTCGGGACGAGACTCCGCCGCCACGAGGCGGAACCTTGGCGGAACCAATCTAGGGCTCCGGCAGAGCTGTTCTGCTGGGGACACTTCCCTCCGGGAGGGGGAAATAATCGCCATCGTCATCACCAACGCTCCTCTCATCGGGAGGGGGCCAATCTCCATCAACATCTTCCCCAACACCATCTCCTCTCAAACCCTAGTTCATCTCTTGTATCCAATTCTTGTCTCTAAGTCTGGGATCGGTACTTGTAGGTTGCTAGTAGTGTTGATTACTCCTTGTAGTTGATGCTAGTTGGTTTATTTGGTGGAAGATCATATGTTCAGATCCTTTATGCATATTAATACTCCTCCGATTATGAACATGAATATGCTTTGTGAGTAGTTACGTTTGTTCCTGAGGACATGGGAGAAGTCTTGCTATTAGTAGTCATGTGAATTTGGTATTCGTTTGATATTTTGATGATATGTATGTTGTCTCTCCTCTAGTGGTGTTACGTGAACGTCGACTACATTGGGAAGGCATTGGGAAGTAATAAGTAGATGATGGGTTGCTAGAGTGACAGAAGCTTAAACCCTAGTTTATGCGTTGCTTCGTAAGGGGCTGATTTGGATCCATATGTTTCATGCTATGGTTAGGTTTACCTTAATACTTCTTTTGTAGTTGCGGATGCTTGCAATAGGGGTTAATCATAAGTGGGATTCTTGTCCAAGTAAGGACAGCACCCAAGCACCGGTCCACCCACATATCAAATTATCAAAGTACCGAATGTGAATCATATGAACGTGATGAAAACTAGCTTGACGATAATTCCCATGTGTCCTCGGGAGCGTTTTCCTATATATAAGAGTTTGTCCAGGCTTGTGCTTTGCTACAAAAAGGATTGGGCCACCTTGCTGCACTTTATTTACTTTTTTACTTGTTGCTCATTACAAATGATCTTATCACAAAACTATTTGTTACCTATAATTTCAGTGCTTGCAGAGAATACCTTGCTGAAAACCGCTTATCGTTTCCTTCTGCTCCTCGTTGGGTTCGACACTCTTACTTATCGAAAGGACTACGATAGATCCCCTATACTTGTGGGTCATCAAGACTCTTTTCTGTCGTCGTTGCCGGGGAGTGAAGCGCTTTGGTAGGTGGAATTTGGTAAGGAAAAATTTACATAGTGTGCTGAAATTTACTGTCACTTGTTACTATGGAAAGTAATCCTCTGAGGGGCTTGTTCGGGGTATCTTCACCTCGACCAGTAGAGCAAAGAGTTGCTCCTCAGCCTACTGAACCTACTGAAAATGAAAATGTCTACATTGAAATTCCTTCGCGTATGATAGAAAAACTGCTAGCTAATCCTTTTGCAGGAGATGGAACATTACATCCTGATGAGCACCTATTCTATCTGGATGAAGTTTGTGGATTATTTAAGCTTGCAGGTATGCCCGATGATGTTATCAAGAAGAAGGTCTTCCCTTTATCTTTGAAGGGAGATGCATTGACATGGTATAGGCTATGTGATGATATGGGATCATGGAACTACAAGCGATTGAAGTTGGAATTTCATCAGAAGTTTTATCCTTTGCATCTTGTTCATCGTGATCGTAATTATATATATAATTTTTGGCCTCGCAAAGGAGAAAGCATCGCTCAAGCTTGGGGGAGGCTTAAGTCAATGTTATATTCATGCCCCAATCATGAGCTCTCAAGAGAAATGATTATTCAAAAATTTTATGCTCGGCTTTCTGACAACAATCGCACCATGCTCGATACTTCTTGTACTGGTTCTTTTATGATGAAGACTATTGAATTCAAATGGGATTTGTTGGAAAGAGTCAAACGCAACTCTGAAGATTGGGACCTCGACGAAGGTAAGGAGTCAGGTATAACACCTAAGTTTGATTGTGTTAAATCTTTTATGGAGGCCGATGTTTTCCGTAAATTTAGCACTAAATATGGACTTGACTCTAAGATAGTAGCTTCTTTTTGTGAATCTTTTGCTGCTCACGTTGATCTCCCTAAGGAGAAGTGGTTTAAATATCATCCTCCTATAGAAGTAAAAGTAGTTGAACCTATTAAAGTTGAAGAAAAGACTATTACCTATAATGATCCTATTGTTCCTACTGCTTATGTTGAGAAACCACCTTTCCTGTTAGAATAAAGGATCATGCTAAAGCTTCAATTGTGGTTTGTAAAAGCAATATTAGAACTTATATACCTCCTGAGCAAGTTAAAGTCGAACCTAATATTGCTATTGTTAAAGATCTCTTGGCTGATAATATTGATGGGCATGTTATTTATTTCTGTGATGAAACTACTAGAATTGCTAAACCTTGTGCTAAAGATAAACATAGACCTGTGGTAGGCATGCCTGTTATTTCTGTTAAAATAGGATATCATTGTTATCATGGCTTATGTGACATGGGTGCTAGTGCTAGTGCAAGACCTATTGACTTATACAAAGAAATTATGCATGATATTTCACCTGCTGAGTTAGAAGAAATTGATGTTACAATTAAACTTGCCAATAGGGATACTATTTCACCAATTGGGATTGTTAAAAATGTTGAAGTCTTGTGTGGGAAAACTAAACATCCTACTGATTTTCTTGTTCTTGGTTCCCCACAAGATAGCTTTTGTCCCATTATATTTGGTAGACCCTTCTTAAACACTGTTAATGCTAAGATAGACTGCGAAAAGGATGTTGTTACTATTGGTCTAGGTGATATGTCTCATGAGTTTAATTTCTCTAAATTTCGTAGACAACACCGTGAAGAAGAATTGCCTAGTAAAGATGAAATTATTGGTCTTGCTTCTATTACCGTACCTCCTAGTGATCCTTTAGAACAATATTTGCTAGACCATGAAAATGATATGTTTATGAATGAAAGAAGGGAAATAGATGAAGTATTCTTTAAACAGGGACATATTCTGAAACACAACTTGCCTGTCGAAATCCTAGGGGATCCTCCTCCACCCAAGGGTGATCCCGTGTTTGAGCTTAAACCATTACTTGATACTCTTAAATACGTTTATCTAGATGAAAAGAAGATATATCTTGTTATTATTAGTGCTAACCTTTCAGAGAAGGAGGAAGAAAAATTATTGAAAACTCTGAAGAAGCACCGAGCTGCTATTGGATATACTCTTGATGATCTTAAGGGCATTAGTCCCACTCTATGTCAAGATAAAATAAATTTGGAGAAAGATGCCAAACCAGTTATTGATCACCAACGACGCTTGAATCCTAAGATGAAAGAAGTGGTAAGAAAGGAAATACTAAAGCTCCTTGAGGCAGGTATAATCTATCCCGTTGATGATAGCCAGTGGGTAAGTCCTGTCCATTGTGTCCCTAAGAAGGGAGGTATCACTGTCGTTCCTAATGATAAAGATGAATTGATTCCTCAAAGAATTATTACAGGTTATAGGATGGTAATTGATTTCCGCGAATTAAATAAGGCTACTGAAAAAGATCATTACCCCTTACCTTTTATTGATCAAATGCTAGAAAGATTATCCAAACATACACATTTTTGCTTTCTAGATGGTTATTCTGGCTTCTCTCAAATACCTGTGTCAGCTGATGATCAAGCTAAGACCACATTTACTTGCCCTTTTGGTACTTTTGCCTATAGACGTATGCCTTTTGGTTTATGTAATGCACCTGCTACCTTTCAAAGATGCATGATGGCTATATTCTCTGACTTTTGTGAAAAGATTTGTGAGGTTTTCATGGACGATTTCTCCGTCTATGGATCCTCTTTTGATGATTGCTTGAGCAACCTTGATCGAGTTTTGCAGAGATGTGAAGAAACTAATCTTGTCTTGAATTGGGAGAAGTGCCACTTTATGGTTAATGAAGGTATTGTCTTAGGGCACAAAATTTCTGAAAGAGGCATTGAAGTTGATAAAGCTAAAGTTGACGCTATTGAAAAGATGCCATGTCCCAAGGACATCAAAGGTATAAGAAGTTTCCTTGGTCATGCCGGCTTTTATAGGAGGTTCATTAAGGAATTCTCAAAAATTTCTCGGCCTATGATTAATTTATTACAAAAAGATATACCATTTGTCTTTGATGATGATTGTGTAGAAGCATTTGAAATACTTAAGAAAGCATTGATTTCTGCACCTATCGTTCATCCACCTGATTGGAATTTACCCTTTGAAATTATGTGTGATGCTAGTGATTATGCTGTAGGTGCTGTTCTAGGGCAAAGAGTTGATAAGAAATTAAATGTTATTCAATATGCTAGTAAAACTCTAGACAATGCTCAGAGATATTATGCTACTACTGAAAAAGAATTTCTAGCAGTTGTATTTGCTTGTGATAAGTTCAGACCTTATATTGTTGATTCTAAAGTAACTATTCACACGGATCATGCTGCTATTAAATATCTTATGGAAAAGAAAGATGCTAAACCTAGACTTATTAGATGGGTTCTCTTGCTACAAGAATTTGATTTGCATATTATTGATAGAAAGGGAGCTGAGAACCCCGTTGCAGACAACTTGTCTAGGTTAGAGAATGTTCTTGATGACCCACTACCTATTGATGATAGCTTTCCTGGTGAACAATTAAATGTCATAAATGCTTCTCGTACTACTCCATGGTATGTTGATTATGCTAATTTTTTTGTTGCTAAATTTATAGCACCTAGTTTCACATACCAGCAAAAGAAAAAGTTTTTCTATGATTTGAGACATTACTTCTGGGATGACCCACATCTTTATAAAGAAGGAGTA
This sequence comes from Triticum aestivum, assembly GCF_018294505.1. Lineage (NCBI taxonomy): Eukaryota > Viridiplantae > Streptophyta > Magnoliopsida > Poales > Poaceae > Triticum > Triticum aestivum. The sequence goes on from NC_057814.1 coordinate 199,482,542, forward strand.
GATGGTGTCATTATACGTTGTGTACCTGAGCATGATCAGGATTAGATCCTACGCAAGTGTCACTCTGAGGCTTATGGAGGACACCACGTTGGAGATAGAACTCCACATAAGGTATTGCAATCTGGTTTTTATTGGCCTACTCTCTTCAAGGATGCTCGTAAGTTTGTCTTATCTTGTGATGAATGTCAAAGAATTGGTAATATTAGTAGACGTCAAGAAATGCCTATGAATTATTCACTTGTTATTGAGCCATTTGATGTCTGGGGCTTTGATTATATGGGACCGTTTCCTGCCTCTAATGGATATACACATATTTTAGTTGTTGTTGATTACGTTACTAAGTGGGTAGAAGCTATTCCAACTAGTAGTGCTGATCATAACACTTCTATTAAGATGCTTAAAGAAGTTATTTTTCCGAGGTTTGGAGTCCCTAGATATTTAATGACTGATGGTGGTTCACATTTTATTCATGGTGCCTTTCGTAAAATGCTTGCCAAGTATGATGTTAATCATAGAATTGCATCTCCTTATCACCCACAGTCTAGTGGTTAAGTAGAATTGAGTAATAGAGAGCTTAAATTAATTTTGCAAAAGACTGTTAATAGGTCTAGAAAGAATTGGTCCAAGAAACTGGATGATGCATTATGGGCCTATAGAACTGCATATAAAAATCCTATGGGTATGTATCCGTATAAAATGGTTTATGGAAAAGCATGTCACTTACCTCTCGAACTAGAACATAAGGCTTATTGGGCTATTAAAGAGCTCAACTATGATTTCAAACTTGCCGGTGAGAAGAGGTTATTTGACATTAGCTCACTTGATGAATGGAGAACCCAAGCCTATGAAAATGCCAAGTTGTTTAAAGAAAAAGTTAAAAGATGGCATAACAAAAGGATACAAAAGCGTGAGTTTAATGTAGGAGATTATGTATTATTATACAACTCTCGTTTAAGATTTTTTGCAGGAAAACTTCTCTCTAAATGGGAAGGTCCTTACGTTACCGAGGAGGTCTACCATTCCGGTGCCATAAAAATCAACAACTTCGAAGGCACAAATCCGAAGGTGGTGAACGGTCAAAGAATCAAACATTATATCTCAGGTAATCCTATAAATGTTGAACCTAATGTTATTGAAACCGTAACCCCGGAGGAATACATAAGGGACACTTTCCAGAACGTTTCAGACTCCAAAAAGGAATATGTATGTGGTACGGTAAGTAAACCGACTCCAAAACAGTTCTAATGGCAATTTTTCTCCGTTTTGGAATATTTAGAAAAATAGAAAAATAAGAGGCAGTCCGGGAAGGACACGAGGGCTCCACGAGGGTGGAGGGCGCGCCCTATCCCCCTGGGCGCGCCCCCCTGCCTCGTGTGCTCTCCGGACTCCGTTTTCTTGCACGTTACGTATTTTGGTAGGTAAAATTCATTATATATTCTCCCGAAGGTTTTGACCACCGTATCACACAATTGTCCTCTGTTCTTGTTTCGAGCTGTTTTCTGCCGCAGATTAGAGCAAGATGTCTTCTCAAGAGTCAGTCGGGGAGAGTCGGGTGTCTCATCCGACACCAAGTCCAGGGGCAAACAGCGATGCCTATCACTTTGGGCCCTCAACGGAGGAAGAGATGGAAGCTGACTTGAAAAGGATAGATGCCATGGAGGAGGATCAAGAAGTTACTTCTCACTTCCGGGAAGGCTTCACAATGGGGGAACTACAGAGCTCAGCTATCCCAAACTCGTTCATCCCCTCCCATGTTAAATTTCTCTCTTATGAAATGAAAAAGAGTGTTACTTGTTCTCCCGCAGCTATGCAGCATCCATGGGTGCAAGGAGCTTTAACCGTCACGGGTAAGCTCCGTAAGGATATGATGGATCTCAAGCAGCAACTCAATAAGCTTGAGGAACAGAATCGTATCCTGAGGAGTATCATCGCCAAGAATATCACACCATCACCGAAAAAGGAAACATAATCATATGGGTTTGGGCACTCCCCTTGGCAACTGCCAAGCTTGGGGGATGTGCCCCGGTATCGTATCACCATCACATCTCTATCTTTACCGTTTTTCTTAGTTCAATGCTTTTAGTAATATCTTTATCTAGTAGAATAAAAGTTTTAGTATGATTTAGCTTTGAGTTTTGCTTTATGATCCCTCTATGTAATCGAGTCCGTGAGCAATATAATAAAGATTAGTGTTGACTCAAGGGCTTGATTATTTTGCTATGATCTTGAGGGAATAAAAGAAAAAGAAAGAATAAAAAGAAATAAAAAGAGATCATATTGATCTTATGGAGAGTAATGACTTCACATAGAAAAAGCGTGATGATTAAAAGTTGTTGAGAGTTGACAAATTTAGTTTTGGTCATCGTTGCAATTAAGAGGAAGTAATAAAGAAAGAGAGGTTTCACATATAAATATACTATCTTGGACATCTTTTATGATTGTGAGCACTCATTAAAATATGACATGCTAAAGAGTTGATGTTGGACAAGGAAGACAACGTAATGGGTTATGTTCTCTTATATCTGAGATAAAGTATATTGTCATGGATCATCCAACATGTTGAGCTTGCCTTTCCCCCTCATGCTAGCCAAATTCTTTGCACCAAGTAGAGATACTACTTGTGCTTCCAAATACCCTTAAACCCAGTTTTGCCATGAGAGTTGTAGCGACCAGACCTCAAACAGTCTAGTCTCTGTGCATCAGTGTCATCCCTGGATCGGTAATGCCGACACGCACAGTACTTGAAGGATTTATAACAGAGTAGCAATCACACACTTATTACATTGAATAATCTCAAGAGAGAACTTATTACAATAAATATGGCTTAAGGCCATCTAAAAACGATAACAGCGGAAGGCTTGGAAGATAAAGTGAGTCCATCAACTCCAACGGCATCACTGACTATAAGACTACGACCTATGGCACCTTACTCGTCGTCTGAAAAGTCTGCAACATGAACGTTGCAGCCCGAAAAAGGGTCAGCACATGGAATATGCTGGCAAAGTAACACATGGAGAGTAATGAATAGAATAATGCTATCTCTACATGCACATATGGCTGGTGGAAAGCTCTATGGTTACAGTTTGCGAAAAGCCAATTTTTTCCTACAACAAAGGAATAAATTTTATTTAACTATCATGGTGGTTGTTAAACATTGAGAAGGTACCTCCAACTCAATCCCAATTAAGAACGTGATTAACCCAATCAAATTAAATTAAGTAACATGATGATGAGATTCACATGATAATCCAAGAACTAGATACTCAAGATGTCCATAACCGGGGACGCGGCTAACCATGATTAGTTTGTACACTCTGCAGAGGTTTGCGCACTTTTCCCCACAAGACTCGATCTCCTCCATTTGATTTCTCGCACTACATGGTGTTTGAGAAATGGATGACCGAGACACAGTCTTTCAGAAACAATAACTCTTTACTCCGGGTGGACAGTTACACCTACTTTCCCCTACATCTGCTAGCCCACCTCTTCAAGAGGTCATGTAACCTACTCAACTATGCTAGAGCCGATAATAGCTTGTGGCTGCACACGGAAGTTTCTAGCATGAATAATCTCATGATCCCTTTGAGCCTGGGTGGTGGTCCATAGGATAATCTCACGGGTACTCCAGGATATCCAAAAATACATGCAACACTGGGTTCCGAGGTGCCTCAATCCACCCAGATGTGAATTAAAGTAACCACCTTAAGTTGAACCATTAATTAGCATCCTCACATCTGTCATGGAAATTCACTCAAACCCAATCCACGTCTACGAGCATAGCATAGCAATATAAGCAAACGTAGAAGTAACTCCCAACGGTTTGATAATAAACAGGGCAATAGGTACTACCTCATCTACTTCCCAAAACCCACATATTAAACAATTCCTAACCATGCAATAGTTTGAGGGTTGATCTAATGCAATAAAACTGGGTGGTAAAGAGGTATGATCAAAGTGTTACTTGCCTTGCTGATGATCCGTGAAACCTAGAGACTCGTAGTAGCACGCTTCGCACTCCGGGTACTCTATCACAAACAAACAATATATACATAAGCAATCAAGCAAGGGTACACGGGCAAAACTCAAAATAAGAGATCTAACCAGAAAGTTCAACTTAAGAACTCCGGTTTGCAAAAAGAATCAAATCGAACAAAGCAACGAAACTCAAACGGAAAAAGAAACAATCTCCGTTTACTAATCTGGACCTAAGTCAAATTTTATAGTAGCAAAAACTTGTTTAAGTTGGTTAAACGGAAAGAGGGTTTCGAGACGAAACTCTAGGCGCTTGAATAGCCTGATTCCAATAAACGAGTGAAAAGTTATACTAAAATTAAAAACAGATCGGAAATCACGATCGAAAATAATCGCAAAAATTCCGAGAAAAAGAAAAAACTGACGAACAGGCTAACGAACGAACGTTCGCTGTCTGCGGCTAAACGACGAAAACCGTTCGTTAAAACGAACGTACGAACGGGCGTTCGCTAAATAAACTAAACCGAAAAAACGATCTAATAAAAAGGACAACCGCGGTTTTAAAAAAACCGGGCGGTTTTTCCGAAGAAAACCGCCGGCGGCAGGGCGGCTACCTCCGGCGAGGTCCGGCGTCGGGCTCCGGCGGGCGGGGCGGCGGCGGCGGCTGTCGACGAGGCGGCGGCGGTCGGGACGGCGGCGGCGGGGCGCGGCGTCGGCGGCGGCGCTAGGGTTTGGCGGGGCTTGGGCGGCTTGGGCGCCTCGGGCTTTAAAGGCCCAGCCTGGTCGGTGTCCCAGGCGGACACGGCCGGGTTAGGTCAGTTCGTTTTTTTAGTTTCACGCAGAAAAACAATTAAAAGAAATACTAAACAGACTCCAAAAATCCCGAAATAAATTTTCCCTGTCCTCAAAAATCAAACCGGACAAGATGAACATTTATTTGGGGCCTAGATGAAATTTTGAAAAACGCGCATTTATCCTAAATCCAAATAAAATAGCGATAAAATCCGAAATAAAATCTTATTTGATTCTATTATTAACTCCTCAATATTTATTTATTTTGGGAAAGTCATTTTATTCCCTCTCTCTTATTTTTATTATTGAAATAATTGAAGATAAAATAAATAAAATCAAATGATCCTATTTTCAAAATTTGAGAAAACCCAAATATGAAAATAACGAAATCCCCAACTCTCTCCGTGGGTCCTTGAGTTGCGTAGAATTTCTAGGATCTAGCCAAGATGCAAATAAAATATGATATGCAATGATGATCTATAGTATAACATTCCAAATTGAAAATTTGGAATGTTACAAACCTACCCCCCTTAAGATGAATCTCGCCCTTGAGATTCGGGTTGGCTAGAAAATAGGTGAGGGTGGTCCTTTCGTAGATCTTCCTCTCGCTCTCAGGTGGCTTCATCCTCGGTATGGTGGCTCCACTGAACTTTGCAAAACTTGATAACCTTGCTGCGGGTGACTCGGCTGGCATATTCGAGAATCTTGACTGATTTCTCCTCATAGGTCAAATCACTATCCAGCTGAATCGCTTCCAGTGGCACTGTATCTCTCAGTGGTATCTCAGCCATCTCCGCGTGGCACTTCTTCAGCTGGGTACATGGAACACATCGTGAACTCCCGACAATCCTTCGGGCAATTCCAACTTGTAAGCAACTTCTCCCATACGCTCCAAAACTTTGTATGGTCCTACAAAACGTGGCGCTAACTTTCCCTTAACCCCAAAGCGCTTAACACCTCGAAGTGGAGACACATGAAGATAAACTCTGTCTCCGACTTCGTAAACTCTCTCCTTGCGTTTAGAATCTGCATAGCTATTCTGCCTGGACTGGGCTACCTTGAGCCTATCGCGAATCAACTTCACCTTCTGTTCAGACTCTTTAATCAAATCTGGTCCAAACAACTGGCGGTCTCCAACTTCATCCCACAACAACGGTGTCCTGCACCTCCTTCCATACAGAGCTTCGAAAGGGGCCATCTTCAAACTGGATTGATAACTGTTGTTGTAAGAGAACTCTGCATATGGCAAATTGTCGTCCCAACTAGATCCATAATCAAGCGCACAAGCTCTCAGCATGTCCTCCAAAATCTGATTGACTCTCTCGGTCTGTCCGTCTGTCTGTGGATGAAAGGATGTACTGAACTCTAGCCTGGTATCCAAAGTTTCGTGCAACTGATGCCAGAACTTTGAGGTAAACTGGGTTCCTCTATCTGATACAATGGTCCTCGGAACTCCATGCAGACATACGATCCTGGTCATGTATATCTTTGCCAACTTAGCATTGGTATAAGTGGTCTTTACTGGGATGAAATGAGCTACCTTCGTCAAACGATCGACTACAACCCATATCGAGTCATAGCCTGAACGCGTCCTGGGCAATCCCGTGATAAAATCCATGCCTAGCTTATCCCACTTCCATTCGGGTATCGACAATGGTTGTAGCAATCCTGCTGGCTTCTGATGCTCTGCCTTCACTCTCTGACATACATCACAAACTGCTACATACTCCGCAATATCCTTCTTCACTCCGGTCCACCAGAAACTGTCCTTTAAATCCAGGTACATCTTGGTATTTCCTGGGTGAATTGAATATGGTGAATCATGGGCCACTTGCAAGATCAACTTCCTGATCTCCGGATCATTGGGCACATAAACGCGGTCCTCAAACCATAAGGTATCGTGCTCATCCTCATGAAATCCCTTGGCTTTTCCTTTACTCATCCTTTCCTTTATCTCGGCAATCTCCTTGTCTGTCTTCTGAGCTTCTCTGATCTTATCCCTCAAAGTAGACTGAATCTCCAATGCTGCTACAAAGCCACTTGGAACTTTTTCCAAACATAGTTCACGAAGATCTTCGGCTAACTCCTTGGGTAACTCTCCGGTCGTGAGTGTGTTGACATGGCTCTTGCGGCTCAACGCATCAGCTACTACGTTAGCCTTCCCTGGGTGATAATGCAATCTCATATCATAATCCTTAATGAGCTCCAACCATCTCCTTTGCCTGAGATTCAACTCCTTCTGCGAGAAAATGTACTTCAAACTCTTGTCATCCGTGTACACCTCACAATGGTTTCCGATGAGAAAATGTCTCCATGTCTTCAACGCATGCACTACGGCTGCTAACTCCAAATCATGTGTAGCCTAATTCAACTCATGGGGTTTAAGCTGTCGTGAGGCATATGAAACAACTCTTCCCTCCTGCATAAGCACTGCTCCAAGTCCTCGATGAGAAGCGTCACAATATACTTCATAATCCTTGCGTTGATCTGGCAGAATCAACGCTGGCGCTGTAACTAAACGTTTCTTCAACTCCTGGAAACTAGCCTCACATTCCTCCGTCCAATTGAACTTGGTGTCCTTCTTCAACAACTCGGTCATAGGTTTTGCAATCTTCGAGAAATTCTCAATGAATCTCCGGTAGTATCCTGCGAGTCCAAGAAAACTCCGGATCTCTCCAACCGACGTGGGTGATTCCCAATTTGTCATAGTGTTAACCTTGGTGGGATCTACTGCTATTCCTTCTCTGGATATAACATGTCCAAGGAATCCAACTTCCTTTAACCAAAACTCGTACTTGCTGAACTTGGCATATAACTGATGTTCTCTGAGCTTTCCAAGTACCAAACGCAAATGCTCCTTATGCTTTTCTTCATTCTTCGAATAAACCAGAATATCATCAATATACACTACGACGAACTTATCCAAAAACTCCATAAACACTTTGTTCATCATGTTCATGAAATGGCAGGTGCGTTAGTCAGGCCAAATGACATAACGGTGTACTCATATAGCCCATACCTTGTGGTAAAAGCTGTCTTGGGTATATCCTGCTCTCGAATCTTCAACTGGTGGTATCCTGATCGCAAATCAATCTTGGAACATACTTTAGCTCCTTGTAGTCGGTCAAACAGATCATTGATCATCGGCAGTGGGTACTTGTTCTTGATTGTTACTTCATTCAATCCACGATAATCAACAACCATCCTCAACAATCCATCTTTCTTCTCCACTAGAAGTACTGGTGATCCCCAAGGTGACGAACTTGGGCGAATATATCCTTTATCCAGTAACTCCTTAATCTGCTTCTTAATTTCTTCCAAATCCTTAGCGGGCATCCTGTACGGTCTCTTAGATATCGGCCCCGTGCCTGGCAAAAGCTCACTCAAAACTCAATGTCTCTATCCGGTGGCATGCCTGGCAACTCCTCTGGAAATACGTCAGGGAAATCCTTCACCACTGGTACTTCCTCCTGTACAACTCCTGATAAGGAATTCACTTGAGTCCTCTTTTTCACATGCCGGGATACATACTTAATCCTTCTTCCTTCTGGGGTAGTAAGCAAGATCATCTTACTGGCGCAATTGATGTTTCCTCCATACATCGATAGCCAATCCATTCCCAAAATCACATCCAAACCTTGCGACTCCAAAACTATTAGGTCTGAGGGGAAAACATGCCTACCTATGGCCAATGGCATCTGAAAACATCCTTGGCTTGCCATATACTCTGCTCCTGGCGAGGTTACTAACATAGGTGTTCTAAGAACTTTGGTGGGTAACTTATGCTTATCCACAAATCCCCTTGATATGTATGAATGTGATGCACCAGTATCAAAAAGAACAATTGCAGTAAATGACTTAACCAAAAACTTACCTATTACTGCATCAGGCTGTGCTTCAACCTCCTCCACCTGAACGTGGTTCACCTGTCCCCTGTTGAAAGGGTTCGGCTTCTTCCCCGAGCTTCCATTGCCATTTCCATTCTTACCTTCCGGACATTCAGTTGCATAATGTCCAGTCTTCTGGCACTTGAAACAAGTAATGTGGCTCAGATCCCTCTTGGATGGGGTTGATGGGTTGGTACGGTTCTGTCTGTTGCTTCCTCCGTTCCCATTGCCATTCTTGGGGCCACTATGATTGTGCGAGCTCCCTCCATTGTGATTGTGACCTCCGTGGTTATGCTGAAGGTGTCCTCCCGAGTTCGGGGTAAAACGAGGCTTCTGATGAGCTCCTGTACTGTACTTTCCTTGTCCATACTTCCTCTTACGGCTCTCAATCTACTGCTTCTTCCCTTCAATCATGAGAGCTCTGTCTACCAACTCCTGGTAGTTGTTAAAAGTTGCCACCATCAACTGCATGCTCAACTCATCATTCAGTCCTTCCAGAAACTTCTCCTGCTTAGCTGCATCCGTAGCAACGTCATCTAGGGCATAACGTGCTAACTTACTGAAATCCTCCACGTATTGGCCAACGGTACGTCCTCCTTGGCGTAAGTTGCGAAACTCACGCTTCTTCATGGCCATAGCTCCTGCTGAAACATGGGCAGTACGGAAAGCTTGCTGAAACTGGTCCCATGTGACAGTGTCAATGGGGTGAGTGGCTGTGTAATTCTCCCACCATGATGATGCGGGTCCATCAAGCTGATGTGCGGCAAAATGCACTCTCTCCGCATCTGTGCATCCCGCAGTGGTCAATTCCCTTCCAATCTTGCGGAGCCAATCATCTGCAACAATCGGCTCGGTGCTGCTGGTAAACACCGGTGGATTCAGCCTCAAGAAACGGGCTAAGTGATCAACAGGTGGTGGTGGTGGTGGGTTGTTGTTGTTGTTTGAAAAGTCTGCTACATGAACGTTGCAGCCCGAAAACGGGTCAGCACATGGAATATGCTGGCAAAGTAACACATAGAGAGTAATGAACAGAATAATGCTATCTCTACATGCACATATGGCTTGTGGAAAGCTCTATGGTTACAGTTTGCGAAAAGCCAATTTTTTCCTACAACAAAGGAATAAATTTTATTTAACTATCATGGTGGTTGTTAAACATTGAGAAGGTACCTCCAACTCAATCCCAATTAAGAACGTGATTAACCCAATCAAATTAAATTAAGTAACATGATGATGAGATTCACATGATAATCCAAGAACTAGATACTCAAGATGTCCATAACCGGGGACACGGCTAACCATGATTAGTTTGTACACTCTGCAGAGGTTTGCGCACTTTTCCCCACAAGACTCGATCTCCTCCGTTTGATTTCTCGCACTACATGGTGTTTGAGAAACGGATGACCGAGACACAGTCTTTCAGAAACAATAACTCTTTACTCCGGGTGGACAGTTACACCTACTTTCCCCTACATCTGCTAGCCCACCTCTTCAAGAGGTCATGTAACCTACTCAACTATGCTAGAGCCCATAATAGCTTGTGGCTGCACACGGAAGTTTCTAGCATGAATAATCTCATGATCCCTTTGAGCCTGGGTGGCGGATAATCTCAAGGGTACTCCGGGATATCCAAAAATACAGGCAACACTGGGTTCCGAGGTGCCTCAATCCACCCAGATGTGAATTAAAGTAACCACCTTAAGTTGAACCATTAATTAACATCCTCACATCTGTCATGGAAATTCACTCAAACCCAATCCACGTCTACGAGCATAGCATAGCAATATAAGCAAACGTAGAAGTAACTCCCAACGGTTTGATAATAAACAGGGCAATAGGTACTACCTCATCTACTTCCCAAAACCCACATATTAAACAATTCCTAACCATGCAATAGTTTGAGGGTTGATCTAATGCAATAAAACTGGGTGGTAAAGAGGTATGATCAAAGTGTTACTTGCCTTGCTGATGATCCGTGAAACCTAGAGACTCGTAGTAGCACGCTTCGCACTCCGGGTACTCTATCGCAAACAAACAATACATACATAAGCAATCAAGCAAGGGTGCACGAGTAAAACTCTAAATAAGAGATCTAACCAGAAAGTTCAACTTAAGAACTCTGGTTTGCAAAAAGAATCAAATCGAACGAAGCAACCAAACTCAAACGGCGAAAGAAACAATCTCCGTTTACTAATCTGGACCTAAGTCAAATTTTACAGTAGAAAAAACTTGTTTAAGTTGGTTAAACGGAAAGAGGGTTTTGAGATGAAACTCTAGGCGCTTGAATCGCCTGATTCCGATAAACGAGCGACAAGTTATACTAAAACGAAAAACAGATCGAAAATCGCGATCGAAAATAATCGCATAAATTCCGAGAAAAAGAAAAACTAACGAACAGGCTAACGAACGAACGTTCGTTGTCTGCGGCTAAACGACGAAAACCGTTCGTTAAAACGAACGTACGAACGGGCGTTCGCTAAATAAACTAAACCGAAAAAAAACTGATCTAATAAAAAGGACAACCACGGTTTAAAAAAAATCGGGCGGTTTTTCCAAAGAAAACCACCGGCGGCGGGGCGGCTACCTCCGGCGAGGTCCGGCGTCG